>NW_025380009.1:0-10608 GCF_016433145.1 Gracilinanus agilis | reverse complement strand
GTGGAGAAAAATAAATAGGGACAAAAAGGAATACACCTTCTTTTCAGTTGCACATGGTACATTCACAAAGATTGACCATGTAATAGGGCATAGAAACATTGCAAACAAATGCAAAAGAGCAGAAATAATAAATGTAACCTTCTCAGATCATAATGCAATAAAAATGTTAATTAGTAAGGGCACCTGGACAGGCAAATCAAAAACTAATTGGAAATTAAATAATATGATTCTCCAAAACCAGCTAGTCAAAGAAGAAATCATAGAAACAATTTCATTGAAAAGAATGACAATGATGAGACATCCTACCAAACTCTGTGGGATGCAGCCAAGGCAGTACTCAGGGGGAAATTCATATCCTTGAGTGCATATATTAACAAATTAGCGAGGTCAGAGATTAATGCATTGGGCATGCAACTTAAAAAATTAGAAAGTGAGCAAATTAAAAATCCCCAGATGAAAACTAAATTAGAAATACTAAAAATCAAGGGAGAAATTAGTAAAATCTAAAGTAAAAGAACTATTGAATTAATAAATAAGACTAGAAGATGGTATTTTGAAAAAACAGATAAAATAGACAAAGTACTGGTCAATATAATAAAAAAAAGGAAAGAAGAAAACCAAATTGACAGTATCAAAGATGAAAAGGGAGACCTCACCTCTAATGAAGGGGAAATTAAGGCAATCATTAAAAACTATTTTGCCAATCATATGGCAAATATAGCAATCTAGGAGATATGGACGAATATTTACAAAAATATAAATTGCCTAGATTAACAGCAGAAGAAATAGAATGCCTAAATAATCCCATATCAGAAAAAGAAATTGAACAAGCCATCAAAGAACTCCCCAAGAAAAAATCGCCAGGGCCTGATAGATTCACAAGTTAATTCTATCAGACATTCAAAGAGCAACTAATCCCAATACTATACAAATTATTTGATATTATAAGCAAGGAAGGAGTCTTACCAAATTCCTTTTATGACACAAACATGGTACTGATTCCAAAGCCAGGTAGATCAAAAACAGAGAAAGAAAACTACAGACCAATCTCCCTAATGAACATAGATGCAAAAATCTTAAATAGAATACTAGCAAAGAGTCTCCAGCAAGTGATCAAGAGGCTCATCCATCATGATCAGGTGGGATTCATACAGGGAATGCAAGGATGGTTCAACATTAGGAAAACCATCCACATAACTGACCATATCATCAATCTAACAAACAAAAATCACATGATTATCTCAATAGATGCTGGAAACACCTTTGACAAAATACAGCACCCATTCCTATTGAAAACCCTGGAAAGTATAGGAATAGAAGGACCTTTCCTAAAAATAATAAACAGTATATACCTAAACCCATCAACAAGCATCATATGCAATGGGGATAAATTAGAAGCCTTTCCAATAAGATCAGGAGTGAAACAAGGATGCCCATTATCACCTCTATTATTTAACATTGTACTAGAAACACTAGCAGTAGCAATTAGAGAAGGAAAAGAAACTGAAGGTATCAAAATCATAGGCAATGAGGAGACTAAGCTATCACTCTTTGCAGATGATATGATGGTCTACTTAAAATATCCTAGAGAATCAACTAAGAAGCTTGTAGAAATAATCAACAACTTTAGCAAACTTGCAGGATACAAAATAAATGCACATAAATCATCAGCATTTCTATATATCTCCAACACATCACAGAGGTAGAAAGAGAAACACCATTTAAAATCACCCTAGACAACATAAAATACTTAGGAATCTATCTACCAAAACAAACACAGGAATTATACGAAAACAACTACAAAACACTTTCCAAAAATTAAAACTAGATTTAAACATTGAGTGCTCATGGGTAAGACGAGCTAACATAATAAAAATGACCATTCTACCCAAATTAATTTACCTTTTTAGCGCCATACCTATCAAACTACCAAAAAACTTTTTTACTGAATTAGAAAAAACTATAACAAAGTTCATTTGGAATAACAAAAGATCAAGAATATCAAGAGAAATAATGAAAAAAAATGTGAAGGAAGGTGGCCTAACAGTACCAGATATTAAGCTATACTATAAAGCAGTGGCTATCAAAACAATATGGTACTTGCTAAGAGACAGAAGTGAGGATCAGTGGAATAGACTTGGGGTAAATGATGTCAGCAAGACAGTGTATGATAAACTCAAAGTGCCCAACTTTTGGGACAAAAACCCACTATTTGACAAAAACTGCTGGGAAAATTGGAAAACAATATGGGAGAGATTAGGTTTAGATCAACATCTCACACCCTACACCAAGATAAATTCAGAGTGGGTGAATGACTTGAATATAAAGAGGAAAACTACAAATAAGTTAAGCGAACACAGAATAGTATACTTGTCAGATCTCTGGGAAAGGAAAAATTCAAAACCAAGAAAGAGTTAGAGAAAATTACAAAATGTAAAATGAGTGATTTTGATTATATCAAACTAAAAAGATTTTGTACAAACAAAAACAATGCAGCCAAAATCAGAAGGGAAACAACAAATTGGGAAAAAATCTTTATAACAAAAAACATTGACAGGGGTCTAATTACTCAAATATACAAGGAACTAAATCAATTATATAAAAAAAAATCAAGCCATTCCCCAATTGATAAATGGGCAAGGGACATGAATAGGCAATTTTCAGATAAAGAAATCAAAAGTATCAATAAGCACATGAGAAAGTGTTCTAAATCTCTAATAATTAGAGAAATGCAAATCAAAACAACTCTGAGATATCACCTCCCTCCTAGCAGATTGGCTAAAATGATAGAAGGGAAGAGTAATGAATGCTGGAGGGGATGTGGCAAAATTGGGACATTAATGCATTGCTAGTGGAGTGTAAACTAATCCAACCATTCTGGATGGCAATTTGGAACTATGCTCAAAGGGTTATAAAAGAATGCCTGCCCTTTGATCCAGCCATACCATTGTTGGGTTTGTACCCCAAAGAGATAATAAACAGACTTGTATGAAAATATTTCTAGCTGCGCTCTTTGTGGTGGCAAAAAACTGGAAAATGAGGGTATGCCCTTCAATTGGGGAATGGCTGAACAAATTGTGGTATATGCTGGTGATGGAATACTTTTGTGCTCAAAGGAATAATAAACTGGAGGAATTCCATGTGAACTGGAAAGACCTCCAGGAATTGATGCAGAGTGAAAGGAGCAGAGCCAGAAGAACATTGTACACAGAGACCAATACACTATGGTAAAATAGAATGTAATGGACTTCTGTACCAGCAGCTATGCAATGACCCAGGACAATTCTGAGGGACTTATGGAAAAGAACGCTACCCACATTCAGAGGAAGAACTGCAGGAGTGGAAACACAGAAGAAAAACAACTGCTTGAACAGATGGGTTGAGGCAGACATGAATGGGGATGTAGACTACCACAACAATGTAACTATCAATAATATGGAAATAGGTCTTGATCAATGACATATGTTAAAACCAGTGGAAATGCGCATTGGCCTTGGGGGGTGGGAGGTGGGAGGGGTGAAGGGGAAAGTAAGAGCATGAACCATGTAACCATGTTAACTTTTCTAAAAAATAAATATTATTAATTGTTAAAAAAAATAATAAAAGTAATGAGTGCAAAAAAAAAAAAAAAAACCATGACCATCCCCTGCATTTGTTTGTTTTTCTTGGCATAGCTTAGAGAACTGAACCTGAAGTCCAGAGAATGGATTTTTCATTGCCAAGGTACAGTAGTGACCAGAGCACAGATGGAACTCTAGAGTGGGCACCAGTTCCTAGATAAAGACAAGAGAGCCTCCAAGGTCTCAGGGTTTCTTAAAGAAGAAAGAGGATCCACAACAGTGAATTACACTGATGTTCAAGGGCTAAAGTCATGCCCTGAAGGGCAAGAGAGAGCTGAACCTTGCCTATTGCCAGGAGTTGTTCAGAGGGTGCAGGTGGGTGACAGACTCTCTGTTAAATAGTCCTCTCATCCTGTCTTGACAAATCGGTCATATGAATGCTTTGTATTTCTCTATTTGTTCATGGGATTCAATGAAATCTTGTTATCTCATGCCCCTTTTTATGGGAGATGAAATAAAGACTGCCTTGTACCCAATGCCAATATTTTATGTTTAATAACTTTGACCTAATTACAATACATAGCACTAATCACTATTCTAAATGTGCTGCTCTGCCTGGTTTCAACTCTGTAGAACAAGATTCCTGGTCTCCCCATCCTTTGCTTTCCTGCCTTCTTTTGGGTATGGTTTGCCCCCATCAGACTGTAAGCTCCTTGAGGCCAGCCACTGTCTTTCTTTGTACTAATTGCATTCCCAGTGTTTAGCAGATCCTTTATTAATGCTTCCTGGATTGCAGGCATCAGACCCCGTAACACATATTTGGATAAACTGAAACACCCACAATACCTAACTTTATTTTAGGAATTTTTCTGCAAAATTCTGGGAAGGGGTCAAAGCAAGAAACTGACCCTTTGGAGTTTGTGCAAGGACCACCAAACCTGATCTACAGGAACCCAGAGTGCTTGGGATTGGGGAAAGGAATGGACCAAGGATGACCTCATTAATAGGTTAATTTGTTATTTGGGATTCTTGTACTTTCCTGCACCAAAGACTTCTCCAAAACCTAAGAAAATCTTAGGAGTAAGGGAAGGTGGGGAAAGCTTTAAAGGCAACCCAGAATTTCTAGGAACAAAGTACTCCCAGGGCTTGGGCAAGAGAGTGAAACATCAGGCTTTGCTGCCACCCACTGTAAAGGTGGCAGAATGACAGGCTGCTGCTGTTGGAAGGAAAAGGCTGTGTTTGAAAAAGACTGAAAATCTCCAAATTCAGAATCAACACATTTAGGGTTTACTGACCAAATTAAAATGGCTCCATGCTTGCTGGAATCATATCATTATAGATAGAATCTTCAAGATCACCTACAATTAATCCTGTTCCTTTTTTGGGATTAAGAAAACTGAGAGCCAGAAAGATGGTAAATTATGAGTCGATAGCCAAGATTAAATTCACGTTTCTCTGTCTCTATCTCTGTCCCTTTCTCCCCTTTTACCTTGACTTAATATCGCAGAATAGCAAGGGCTAGGCAATCAGGGTTAAATGACTTGTCCAGGGTCTCCCAGCTAAGATGTGGACGGAGACCAGAATTGAAACTAGGGTCCTCCTAACTCCAGGCCTGATGCTCTATCTACTCTAGCTGCCCCTTAAATTAATAATTGATTGAGTGGGTTTCCTCCCCTACACATAGTTTCTCCTAGCCTGAGGCACTGTGAGCAGTGTCAGCTGTCTTTTCTGCTAAGACCTTCATCCTGAATTCCTATCCCAAATTTCCAAGCACAGGAATTTCTAAGTCAGACATGATTTTTCAGGATTCCTAGATATACTCTATACTTCTCAAGGCCCAAGTATTTCAAATTGCATATGTTAACATCCTCTCTCAGAACAAAGTGACAAGAACCACTACTCAACTCTATTCTCCTGTTTCCTGGGCATAATATCATAGAACCAATGAATGATAGGATGCTAGAATTGGAAGATACCCTCCAGATTATCTGGCACAGCCATCTGGTTTTACAGAGAATTCATTTTTGAGTTCCCTCTTCAATTTCCACATTCCAGAAGTGGTGGGATATAGTGGATAAAGTCAGGTGATACCTGCCCCTCCTAGTTATGTGATAATGGACATATCATTCAACCTCTCTAAACCTCAGTCCTTATCTGTAAAGTGGATATAGTTGTGTTTTTTTTTTCTTTTCAAAGATATCTCATTGATTAGCATGTTGCAGAACCCTTGCTCTGAGGAGGAGGGTATGTGGAAAAATGGGGACACTAAATGCATGGTTGGTGGAACTGCAAACTGATCCAACCATTTTGGAGAGCAATTTGGGATTATGCCCAGAGAATTATAAAACTGTATATATCCTTTGATTCAGCAATACCACTGCTGGGTCCATTTCCCAAAGAGATCAGGGGAAAAGGAAGAGAACCTATAAATTCCAAGATATTTAAAACATCTCTCTTTGTGGTGGCAAAGAACTAGAAACTGAAGGGATGCCCATCAATTGGGGAATGGTTGGGAAAATGATGGTACACAATTGTAAAGGAATATTACTGCACTGTAAGAAACAATGAGCAGGTTAATTTTTTTAAAAACTTGGAAAGAGCTCCATGAAGTAATGAAGAATGAAAGGAGTAGAACCAAGAGAACATTATATACAGCTTTTAATACTTGGAAGAATAATTTGTGAATGTTCATGTCTAGAGAATGAATTGAAAAATACAAACATGAAAGACATAATATATGTATATATACCTTTTGTTGGGTCATACCTTCTATGATAAAAGAGGAGAGGGAGGGGCTGACATGACTGGAGTAAATTCTATTAAATAAATAAAAATCTAAAAATAAGTAATGCAGATCAAGTTTTTAAAAAGGAAAGAATCCCAGCTCTGGAATCAGAGTAGGTTTTAATGCCATTTTTGTCGCTTATTAGCTATGTGACTTTGGGTAATTAATCCAATTAGGATTTTTATTGTGGTGGAGTTCTTGTGACCATGTGCAGAAAATATCCATGTATGGGAGCGGGGGAGGGTTCTCTCTTCTTTAATTGTTTTGCTTCTCAAACCTCTCTAACACATTTTTTTCATTAATATTGATTGATTTTGTTCTTTGGGATGCTTTGATAACTTTTGTTGCTTTAACTCTTTTTGTCTTTTGATTTCAATTTCTGATGAAAGGAGTCTAGAATTTTGATATGTTTCTGTTTTCTATAATATGCTTAGATTTTTTTTTGTTCCTTTAATTAGTTATGACCTTCAAGTTTTTAACTGTATACCATTTTAGATATTGATGTAATCCTCCAATGTCTTTCTACAGATATTCAATAGTTCTTTTAGATTACTTCTGCCATGACAGTGTTTAACGCCTGCCCTTGGGGTATTCCTTAATAACTGTACCTTACTCCTATGATTCTATGGCAAGGGAAACTGCATATACTGGGGTAGCTAGGGAGTGCAATGGATAGAGCACCAGGCCTAGAGTCAGAAAGATCTGAGTTCAAATCCAAACTCAGACACTTGCAAGTTGTGTAATCCTGGATAAGTCATTTAACTCCTCTTTACCACAGTTCCTCATTTGTACAATGGAGACATAGAGAAGGAAACAATGAAGAATTCCAGTATTTTTGCCAAGAAAATTCGCTGGATGAAGTCCATGGGGTCACATAAAGTCAGAGATGACTAAACAAAATACTGTCCTTTGTGTAAGTCTTGAAATATTTCTACTCCCTGTCAAATATTGTGGGAGAATGATGACTATAACAAATGTCAACTCTTGAAAATTAATGTTTTGGGGGGCAGCTGGGTACCTCAGTGGATTGAGAGCCAGGCCTAGAGATGGGAGGTCCTAGATTCAAATCTGGCCTCAGACCTAGCTGTGTGACCCTGGGCAAGTACGTTAACCCCATTGCCTAGCCCTTACCATTCTTCTGTCTTGGAGCCAATATATAGTATTGACTCCAAGACAGAAGGTAAGGGTTTAAAAAAAAAATTTAATGTTTTGGGCCTGCTGGTGGCTCAGTGGATTGAGAGTCAGGCCTAGAGGTAGGATCTGGCTTCAGATACTTCCTGGCTGCATGACCCTTCGTAAGTCACTTAACCCCCATTGTTTAGCTTACCAAATTACCAAAATTCTGCCTTGAAATTAATACACAGTATTGATTTGAAAACAGAAAGTAAGGGTTATTTTAAAATTGTTTTAGCATAGTTGGCCTGCTCTTTGAATCTATGCTATAGAACTCACAAGAAGATACAGCCTGTGGGCTCCTGTCCCAATTCCTACTTTATGAGTGAACTAAGTCCATGAGGGTAGCTCTTCTCCCTCCAGGGTTCTATCATCTGAAAATCCAGAGTGAGTGGTATTTCTAACTCAATTATTCATGAGCCACCACCTGGCACACTGACCCCAATATCTAGAAATCATCCAACATCAATTAGGTTTTACTGTCCTGAGATGCCATAGAGTACCCTGAAAATCCAGCAATCTGAACCTCAAAGATATGGGACAGCCAGGGGATCTATAGGGAAAACGAATGAGACCAAGGTGAGCCAATCTCCACCCAAAATCAGAGTTCACAGTTGTTGTCCTTTCATATATATACCACTGCATAAACTGTTCTCCTGGGTCTGCGCACTTCACTTTTTTGTACTTTCCAGGTGTTAAACTAGAAAAAACACAGAACTATTAAATAGTCAGAAAAACCACGTCTTTAATTAGGAGAAGGGTTCAGTATAGTTCCTCAAGGCCTCCACACAGCACCCACACAGAGCCAACTATGTGAGACTGACAGCTCCAAGGAATAAAAGAATTTGGGGAACTTATATACTTTTTAAGGGACTTGAGGATGAGAAGAATATAGTTGATTGGCTTTACAATGGCAACAAAGAAAATGAGGATTCCTAGAGGCTGATGCTTTACAATGGACACAAAAGGGAAGGATCCAGCCACCTGATTGAATTAGCTAGCTCCACCTAAATTACTTTAAAGTATATTGTTAAGGGGCAGTTGGGTAGCTCAGTGGATTGAGAGCCAGGCCTAGAGATGGGAGGTGTCCTAGGTTCAAATGTGGCCTCAGACACTTCCCAGCTGTGTGACCCTGGGCAAGTCACTTGACCCCCATTGCGTACCCTTACCACACTTCCACCTATAAGTCAATACACAGAAGTTAAGGGTTTAAAAAAAAATAAAGTATATTGTTAATCTGAAACTTGTGAAATCATGTGACAAGGTCAACCTTGAGGTCTTCACTTTCAAGCTAACTGAACTTGGGGGGCTTTTAGATCCCAGGTGGCTACAAATCTGGGGGGTTTCTAGATTCCAGGTTGACACAGGACTCATCATGTCTTATGACACAGTGATATTCCATTATATTAATATATTGCAGTGTATTCAACCATTCCCCAATTGATGGACATCATTTGAGATTTTAATTCTTTTTTCCCCCTTTTGTTCAATTCCCTTTCAGGATTAGAAAATTTGTTTTGCTTGTCTTGTCACTGATCCCTCCATATTAAACTTCCCCTCCCTCAACTCCTTTGTTTTCCTGTTGAGTTTGATACAGTTTTATACTAAAGGTCATCCACTACATCCCAAGCCATTAACATTCATCCTGACTTTAGTCTTGCCACTGGGCTTGGATGACTCTGGAAGAGAGTGATTTGGTGACTTTGTGCAATTTTGCTTTACTTAAATCCAACTCATGGGCCAGTCAAAATATCACCCATGATGTCATTGGTCTTTTACAAAAAGGACAATCTACACCAAACTGTATTTATGAAAGGCTGTGTTTTCAACACTTCCTTTTCCATTTCAGATAACATCCAAGTTTACCTAATATCATCTCTTCCTCATTTTGAAAATGAGCAAGTTCTACTCCTTCTTCCTCCTTCCTACCCTAGTGTACCTTTAATCTTCTCTCCTCTTTCCCCTCTTAAAACCTTTATAACAAAACCAATCTACTCAGTTCTGGGTTTCTTTTTGTTTGTTTGTTTTTTGTTAACTCTCTCAATATTCTTTGAATATAATAGGGCTCTCATTTCTTCTCTTTGTAGAATATTAGATATATTATCATGCAGCCCTCTCCAATTTCACAAACAAATTTACCCTTCTAGGTTTTTCTTGACTATGTTTGCATTTCAAAGTTCTTAATCAGCTCTTGCCTTTTCATCAGGAATACTTAAAAGTCCTCTATTCAATTGAAGATCCATTTTCCCCTCAAAGAATTATTCTCCACATGAAAAGGCAGCTCATTCTTGGTTATAAGCCCTTTGGAATATTGCATTCCAAGATTTCATCTCATTTAAACTGAATCTACATATTTTGTATGGTCTTGACAGTAGTTCCTTGGTGGCTTAAACTGTTTCTTTCTGGATGTTTGTGGTATTTTTTTTTTTAATGTAGAACCTCTGGATTGTGGCTATGATATTTCTGAGACTTCTTTTTTTGTATTTCTTTCAGGAAGTCTATTTTACTTTATTTTTCTAATTCATCTGGGTAGTTTTCATCTGTGATTTAATGAAATATGTCTGTATTTTTGTTATTTTTTTATCATGAATCTGATGATTCTTAAATTCTATGAATTGTTTTTCAGGTCACTTTTTAAAAATGTAAAACATCTAACATTTTCCTCTAGCTTGTTACTTTTTTGAGTTTGTTTTAATATTTCTTACTGTCTCATAGTATTATTTATTTCTGTTTGATCTATTCTAATTTTTAGGGAGTCTGTTATTTGATTAAGGTTTATTATCTTTCCAGTTCTTTCTTCCAGAAATTTTATTTCATTTTTTAGCTCTTGATTCATTTCTTCTGGTAGAAGAAAATCCATTTGTCTCCTGTCAACTGTATTTCTAGAACTCCAAGTTTGCCTTTGTCCCTTGGGAACTTGCCTTTAGGCAAAGTTCCCAAACTGACCTAGTCTAGGACTGAGCAAGGGATCCCAAAGCATCCATTAAGTGTCCAGAACAGGAGTGATAGAAATGCTCAAATCCTCAATCACCCTTTTGGTCTTAGAAGTTTCCCCCATTGTATCAGAAATCCACTCCCAAGAAGCCCAAC
>NW_025380008.1:0-5675 GCF_016433145.1 Gracilinanus agilis | reverse complement strand
ATATATTTACACATATATATATAGGCACCTTCTCTGGGACTACTTTCCCAACTCCTGCCTCATACACTGTCATGAACTTTTCCCCGAGGGTGACTACTACTATTCCCCTCAAGGTTATAGGAGTAAACCCTGAGGAGGGGAGAATGTTTTTCTAATAAATGTATAGTTAGAGAATTTTGCATCTTGAACTATGTTCCTCAGAATTCCTTCAGTATTTCCCAGAGTTCCTTTTGATCTCTCCACCACATTGTGTGATCATATTTTGTATACAGTTTGCTATAAGCACTTCCTCTTCTCTCTTCCTTTATCCCTCATGCGGGGCTAAGGAAGGTGGCTTTTTGTTCTAGCTTTTTATGTTAGTTATTATTAATAGATCTTATTAAATATAATACTTAGAATATTTGGATATTAATTTTAAAACTCACATTCATGAGCCCCAACCAATGTGCTCCTCAGTGATTATCAATAAATATAAATTGTCCATTGAGTTAGATTATAAACAGTGATTACTATGGCAGTACAATGAAAACAACTGGTATCAAACATTTGTTCAGAAGCCTTGGTATACACTGCCTCACATGTAGAGACAGAGTCCAAAAGAAAATAGAATTTGGCTTAGAGGGTATATGTGGCAAAGGAATAAATCACAGTTACTGGTACATTTTGTTGCTCAGTCATTTTCTTTTCTTTTAATAACAAGTTTTCACACATGTTTTCCAAAGTTATGTTGATCCATATCCTCATTTATTCCTTCCTCCCTCCCAGAGTTGACAAGCAATTCAATCTGGGTTAAAAATCTATTCTCATTCAAAACATATTCCCATATTATTCCTTTTTTGTAAGTGAATAGTCTTATAAAACCAAAACCCCAAAACATATAACCAAATACAAAGTGTTAAATCATATGTTTTCATCTGCATTCCTACTCCAACAGCTCTTTCTCTGGAGGTGGATAGCATTCTTTTTCATAAGTTCTTCAGAACTTTATCTAGATCATTAAATTGCTATTGGTAGCAAAATCTATCACATTTGATAGTTCCACAATATTTTATTTACTGTGTATAATGTGCTCCTGGTTCTGCTTATTTCATTCTGTATCAGTTCACGTAGAGTTTTCCAACTCTTTCTGAAATCATCCTGTGCATCATTCCTTATGTCACTATAGTATTCCATCACCATCATATACCACAATTTGTTCAGCTATTCTCCAATGTCCCCAAAGGGCATCCCTTTAGATGAGTCTTCTGATTCCAAGCCCAGTGCTATCTTTCCTCCTTTTGAGGAGTCCTCATGAAGTTCCTGGCTGCATGAATCATTGGTTAAAGTGTCTCAAATCCTATGATCAAAGGAGGTGGAGGAATGAGGAGGAGAAATGTGTGACTTTTTCTGGATTCATTTCCCTCATCCCTTGTTACCCTCTGATACATGAATAACATTTCTTCTTGAAATACTCCTGAAGCTTGATTCCTGAAATAGTTGTTAGGATGTTATCTACTGCAAACTCCTTTTACATTTCTAGACCCAGAGTGTGACTAATTCTTTTCACCAATCTCCATATATTTATTGAGTCCTCTACTTTTTTCTAAAGGCTCAAAACACTTCACTGCTTCTCAACTTGATTAACTAGGTGGTTCACTCCTAGCTGAAACCCTTGATTGACTGATTCAATAGAGATGTCTAGGAATTGTCCACATCTATTTTATACCTTTGATAGATTGATTCAGTAACTGAAAGAGGTTTTTTTTTCACCTATAAAAGGTACCAAGACACTACATTATATTACATCACATTACACTAATTGGGTTTGGGATATAGAAAACTTTTTTGAAGTATGTATACACACAAATCTCAATTAATGTCAAGACTTTCTGCCTCCAAGGTGAGCTCTTTATTCACTTAACAAAACTCTGTGTGTATATAAATATATATATATATGCATATCCACATGTAAATATACTTGTATGAGAATATGTATATGTTTTTATTATAGATAGATGTAGAAATATATTCATACACACAGGCATACTTTTTAGGAGACAGAGAAATCCAGCCTTGGATTTTGGAAAACCCAGGTTCAAATCATGCTTCTGAAATGCTGGCTACATGACATGACCTTAGGAAGATCACTAAAGCTCTCAGGATTCTAAGCAACATTCTAAAATTATAAATTTTAAAATACTTTCTGGTCTGCATTAGTTTAGGAAATTCCTCACCAGAACCTCACTACAAAGAAGATATTACAGATCTAGTAAAAATAAATCAATAAATAATACACCTTTGTGTGTACACGTAGGTATGCAAATGCATCTATTCATCTATGTGTGTATACACATAATGCAATAACATGTATATAGTAATAATAATAGGGCAACTAGGTGATTTTCTTTGCCAAGAAAACCCCAAATGAGGACCCAAAGGGTCAGACGACTCCAATTCCTAAATAATAATAATAATAATAATAGTGGTTTATATAGCACTTAAGGTTTCCAAAGTCCTTTACAAATATCTCGTTTTATCCTCATAACAATTATTTTCATTAAAAGATGAGGAAACAGGCAGAGAAATTAAATGTCAAGTATTTTGACCAGAAGCATCCTGCTAGTTTTATCTAAGATTCTGTGTGTGTGTGTGTGTGTGTGTGTGTGTGTGTGTGTGTGTGTGTGTACTTGGGTTCAAATCACAATTCCACTACTTAGTAGTTATGGGATTTAGAGAAAATAATTTCACCTCACTGGACCTCAGGCTCTTCTTTTAGAAAACGAGAGGGCTGAACTAATGTACTGTCTCTACTGTCTAGGACATATGACTATGCCATGTATACAACTGTGTAGTATATGTCTGTGGGTTAAACATCAAATCAGAGGGTATGATCCTTTAAAGTAAAATATCGCTTTGAAACATGACTCCATCTCCTGATTGAGGGCAGGGAGAGTCAAGAGAAGCTGCTCCAATCTAGCAATTAAAAAGGGTCTTGGGGGGGCAACTAGGTGACTCAGTGGATTGAGTGCCACACCTACAGATGGGAGATCCTGGGTTCAAATCTGGCCTTAGATATTTTCTAGCTCTACAAGTCACTTAATCCCCATTACCTCGCCCTTCCTGCTCTTCTGCCTTGGAACCAAGACACAGTATTGATTCTAAGAGAGAAGGTGAGGGTTTATAAAACATGGGGAGGGGGAAGTCTTTAAAGAAAACATAAAAGTAAGTCAATAAACATACTTCAGGCCAAAGGTTGATTAGGGTTGAAGGAAAATATATTTAACTTGGTTCCTTAACTAGGATAAGAGAAGGTATAAGCACTGACATTCAGAAGACGCAGAGATTTCTCTTAGTAAAAGGGATCATTGGATCTTAGAGTTAGAAAATATCTTCAAGGTAATCTGGTGCAATTCTTTTATTTTTGTTGTTATTGCTCAGTTGTGCCAATCATGTGTAATCCTTCATGATGTCATTTGAGGTTCTCTTGGCAAAGAAACTGGAATGGTTTGCCATTTCTTTCTCCAGCTCATTTTACATATGAGGAAACTGAGGCAGAGTTGAGTGACTTGCTCAGGGTCACATGGTAAATGTCTGAGGGTGGATTTGAACTCGGGCCTATCTGATTCCAGACCCAGGACTCTATCCTCTGTACCACCTAGCTGCTTTGCCCCTTTATGATACAAATATGGGAACTAAAAGCAAGAGAAGAGGAACTTACTTGCCTGAGGTTGCACATGCGGTAATTAGAAGAGCCTGAATTTGAACTCTGCCCTTCAATGCCCACTCCAATGTGCTTTCCCCATTGCACTGTGGAAGGATCTGTTGACAGAAGTGTTTAGAGATAAAAGGTATCATCAGAATTCTGAAAGAAACTTTAATAGACAGAAGCTAGGAGAGAATAATTAGATTTTTGCATGCCATTTTAATATTATTTCATATATTTTATTATCTTGTCTTAAATGGGTACCACTAGTGGTTTTTCTTGGCAGGTTCATTTATTTATCAGTTCATATATTATTCATTTATTAATCATTATGTTTAAATGTAATTTTGAGTTTATAAATAAATAGCTAGATTTTTATTTACCAATTCACAGCATCCTCCCATTGATTTCAATTTTCTCGGTAAACTTATTTCACTTGAATTCCCCCAAGTAGAAAGGCTATTTTGTTTCATATACTCAGACTCTTGGCATTACAATCACTTAGTGGCAGGCTTACCAGGCTTTGTAGAAGCATTTGTTTTTAGGTTTTAGTAACCTAGTTGAGAATTGCCATGTAACTTACAGAATACATAAATCATGAAATCTCAGAGCTGGAAGGGACCTCAGAAGTAATTTAATCTAACTCTATTCTTTTGGGGGAACACACTTAGAGAAAGGGGAGGAAAGGAAGGGAAGGGAAGGGAAGGGAAGGGAAAAGAAGGGAAGGGAAGGGAAGAGAAAGAAAAGGAAGGGAAGGGAAACCACAAAAATTTATTGAATGACTACTATATTGAAGGCACTATGCTAAGTGCTCTATAAATATTAGTTCATTTACTCCTTGCAACAACTCTGTGAGATAAGTGATATTATTATTCTCATTTCCTCTTCAGTTAAGGAAACTAAAGCAGAAAGAAGTTTAATGACTTACCCAGGGACATATAGCTAGTAACTGTTTGAGGTGAAATTTGAACTCAGGTTTTCTTGATTCCAGATTCAGGGTTTTATCCACCACTCTGCCAACTAACTTCCTGTACCATAGCAGAATACAACTGCTCTGAACTGATTTCCTTAGAAAGTTGCCTGAGGCACTGAGATGCTCACTGACTTACTCAGCATCATATAGTCAGTATATGTTAGAGGCCAGTCTTGAACCTGAGTTGTCTCGAATTCAAGATTAAGCTATCTACTAGGTTACATTGCCTCTCCTCCTCGAGTAGAGATTTTTCTCTACAACATCTTCTCCAAGTGGTCATTCATCCTCTATTTAAAAATGCAGTGGTAAAGAATTACTTCATTATCTTTCCTGAACAAAATTATTCTGCATTTTCAATGATTAAGAAGTCTTTCTTTCATATCAAGCCAAAATTTGTCAGTTTCTGAGGAAGCCTATCTAGTTGTCATGACTCTTATCACCTGAGTATGATTCCACAATTCGAGATTGATGGAATCCTTATCATATGTACTAGGGAAATATTTTAAAGCCCAGCTTTCTATCAATACATCAAGAACCCATGATTTTGCTAGCATGAGAATTATATCAATTTATGTTGCTTACAGTGCACTATAATTTATAATCTTAGAGAATCTTATAAGATCAAAATTTTTAATTTTGCCTCTATTCATATAGCTAATTAATGGCATTGGTGAAATTTGAGATCAGGTTTTCTTGCATCTAGATTTTTCATGGAGGTTGTGACAGCAAAGATTGGGTCTGAGGCACTCAAGATGGCTCATTAGCTTTTTCTTCTTCTGTTGAAAGGGTCCAATCTCTGATAAAAGCAATGATGTTTCCATTTTCTAGTTTCCAAGGATTCTAGGACAAGTATTGGCTAGATGAGATGCCAACTAGAATAAAAAATCAGGATGTAGCAATTGTAATCTATAATAAAAAAGCAATTAGGTGATATATCTAAAAAGAAAAATACTAAAGGGAGGGGAAGAAAGAGAGAGAGAGAGAGAGAGAGAGAGAGAGAGAGAGAGAGAGAGAGAGAGA
>NW_025380007.1:0-2515 GCF_016433145.1 Gracilinanus agilis | reverse complement strand
TGAAGTTCTATAAAATTAACATATATATATATGTATATATATATATCAATAAAATTGAAAATAGAGAAATAAAGATAAAGAAATAAAGAAAAATTATTTTCACATATTTAGAGCACAGTCATTATGAAGATTATTATGGAACCTTTTGGTTCCATTGTCAATCAATAAGCATTTATTAAGTGTCTATTATGCTAAGCCCTGGTGATATGGAAAAAAAAGAGTCTCTACTTTTAATGTATTCACAATCTAATAGGGGAGAAAGCACACTAAATAACTATGTAAAAATGATATGGTCAAGATAAGTTACAGAAAATCAACAGATGTAAAGCAATAATAATAATAATAATAATAACTAGCATTTATTGAGTTCTAATTATGTCAGCCACTGTCCAAAGTGCTTTACAAATATTCTGTCATTTGATCCTCATAACAACTCTGTGAGGTAGGTACTATTATTAGCATTATCTTTATAGATGAGGAAATTGAAGCAGAGATCAAAACATTACTAAATGTGTGAGGTTAGATTCAAACTGAGATCTTCCTACCACTCTTTCAATGTGCCATTAAAGAGAATCAGGAAACGTGTTCTATAAAAGGTGGGATTTGAGTCAAGGAAACCAAGAGGCAGCTATGAGGATGGAGAACATTTAAGATAAGGGGAACAGCCAGGGAAAATTCCTAGGAAATGGAGTACCATGTTTGAGAAACTCTAGGCGGCCAGTATAATTGAATGGGAGAGAATGTGATGGGGGGGGGTCTTAAATATAAGGAGTTTGGAAAGGTAGGGGGTGAAGGCAGGTTCTGATCAATTAGTACTAACGAGTAGAAGTATCAAAGAAGAAGATTTAGACTGAAACAAAAACGTTTCTTATAAATGAAGCGATTCAAAAGTGAAATAAGCTGCCACAGAAGGGACTGGATGCTGTTTCCTCAAAGGTCCTCCAGTGAAGATCACATGATCATTTTTCAAGAGTGGGCCACTATGACCAAGTGTTTCCACACACCCACACTCTTTGTCTAACTACGGTGTGGAATATTATATAAAGGAGTCCTAAATCTGGTATATGTTAGCCTCAATGTCCTCTGAGGTTCTTTTCTGATTCTAAGGTTCTGATTCTTTAGATCTCTCACATAACTGAAAATTTTAGTCTCAGAAGATCCTCATGAAAAAGTCAACCAGTCAAACGTTTATTAAATGCTTGTTTTATGCCAACTACTGTGCTAAATGTTGGGAATACAAAAATTAAAAGGAAGAATAACTCTGAGCCAAATACTTGTAAAAAGGAATTCTTTATTCCTTTTTTAATTTAACGGGGGCCCTGGAGGTCCTCTTACCATAGAGATGTATAGTGATTACCAGCCCACAATGACAGGAAGGAGAAACCATAGAGACAGGAAGGAAAAAAAAAAACCATACAGACAGGAAGTGAGGTAGGAAAAGGGGTTAAAAGGCTGCCAGCATCAATTGGTTGGTCTGTCAGTTGCTGACATTAGGGCTGGCATTGCTGGGAAGTTGGCTGCTGGCCCGAGTTGGTGGTGACATTATGTTGCTGGAATATAAAGGTGGACCTGAGCTTACTGAGAGGGTTTTTTGGATTTAGCCTTTAGAGGGCTTTTTGAACTTGTCTGGATTGGGAGGTGGCTGGTCATCATTGACAGACCTAATTGGGGTTGGATTAAATACTGATTGGGTTGGTTTGGAGTGGACTGGATTGGGTTGGAACTTTGTGAGGCGATTTGTTAGTTATAGGTAGATTTAGGCAGTTTTAGGTAGTAATTATAGGTAGTTATAGGATAACTTGGATAGAAATTAGGGAATTTTCTTTCTCTACCTCTTTCCTATATTTCTCTCCTTTACTATATTCTTTTACTATCTCCATTTTAATTGAACTAAATTGTTAATTGTTAAAAGCTATTTTCTTTTCTCTGGCTTAAAGAAATAATATTAATTTATAATTCTACTATATTCTCATTAAAACTTAAATTATTAAAAGATGCTCTCTTATTTTGTCAAAACTTCTAATTTAATTTAACCCTTACATACTAAATCTTTAAATAAATCAGTGCGACTGAGTTCTTTCCTACTCATCCCTGCCCCTGAAATAATACATACCTTTCTGGAGGCCATGTACTTCTTGAACCCAAGAATTGATTCTTCATAAGGAACTATTTCACAATCTGTCATTTGTATGACTGTGTACAGTAACAGCTACAAAGAATTCCTCTTGTGTATATTCTATACCAAGAGGAATACTCATGCTGGGGCCATCCAACTGAAGAATGTATTCCATGAATTCATGCCATTGTGAGCCTGAATGGATAATCAGTGACTGCTGGTGTCAAAAGATGGGGAAAATGTATCAATTCCTGTTCAGAATGACAGCTTTTGTATTTTTCATGAAAGATTTGGCAAAGGAGGTGCTCTGCCTTGGACATGCTGACATCTGGAAGCAAAGTTGACTATTCTTCATAGTTGCTTCTCAGCATCATTAATTTTGAAGGTTATATATATATA
>NW_025380006.1:0-3082 GCF_016433145.1 Gracilinanus agilis | reverse complement strand
AGAAAAATATATTCTATATAATATAAATTATATATGAATATGTGTTATAGTCAACCTATAGTATTATGTGTTAGTTATAAGTTTAATTAGATAGGTGCGTACCTATGTTAGATAAGGTTTAGTCATAGAATATTATGAACTTAGGTAGTTATTTTACTCAACTATTTTACTAACTATATAACTGACTTTACTAATCACTAATATAGCATAGTGATTTACTAATATAATTAACAAAGACTAATAATAATAGCATAGGTAAGTATAGGAATTTAAAAATTGTTAGAAAATGTCATGTTAATTTGAAACAGTTGATTGCAGTAACTTATTGACAGGTTTCATAGAAATAGTTTGTTTATATTTATGCATAGCCAGAGAGCAAGTTAAGAAAAGGTTTCAAGGTTTAAGTTACTATATTTTGTGTTACAGAGTTACACTGTTGACTGTATGAGCATGTTCAAATTTTGTTCACTATATATATGCAGACCCCAATTCTTTCCTATTTAAAACTTTCCTATCCCTGCCTTAGCATAGGAAGAATAGAAAGTTTAGGAAATAGCATAGCTAAGAGATTTATTATTTTGGGGGAATATTTATAGATAGAGGGTTAAGATACTTAGTTAGCATAGCATAGTGTAGGGTTCAACTTAGATAAATGATCATCCAGATATTTTCAGGTTGAAAATCATCAAAAACCAAAAGCAGCATAATTGTAAGAAAATATATGGCAGCCATGTTGAGTCAGGAATGATGGACAGTTACCTGCTTAGAATGTAGAATGGCCTGAGCTTGGCGTGAGCTTGGCATGAGCCAAGGCAGTTAGTCTTAGGTATAAAAGGAACAGATTTCAACCCATCTTGGTCTCAGTTGGAGATATTTGGGGTGAAGGGTGGATAGGGTTTAGGCAATAGCTTATACTCTCTTTACTCAGCAACCAGCTTTAACTATCAGACTGATACAACTGTGTTTCATCGATCTCTGTTTCCTGATTTATAATCACCAAGATCTGCAAAACAACTATTATTCATCAGGGTCAAACCTTGACTCTGGGCTGAGGACCGTCAGGCCTCAAGTAGGCTGTCAGCCACCAAAATCCTTGATCAACAATATTCAAGTGAAGATTCAACAACAATTTATCCATCTAGATTTATTTAGGATTCCTAATTCCCACTTTTCACTAAGTACCCAGTTCACCTTTCCCTAAATTCATCAATTATTAAATCATCTTATAAGAAATCATTTTCCTGAGAGTTTCAAAGATCTAGTCTGGCATCAGACACTACCTAGCTGTGTAATCCTGGGCAAGTCACTTAAACCTGACTTTCTGTTTTAGAGTTATTAAGTCAGAAAATAAGGATTTTAAAAAGAAAGACATTATGTAGAAACCAAAACAATCAAGATAAATTCAGAGTAGATGAATGATGGCCTTAAAGGAGATCGAACTTGTAGCTGGGGAGACCAGAAAAGAAGAAAGTTGGGTTTAAGCTAAGTGGCAAAGGCAGCCAGGAAGGAGGGAAGAACCAAAGGGGATGGGGAGCTTGAATCTCTTACTCTTGTCTTAATGACACAAAGGCCAAGGTAAAAAGGTAAAATTGTCTGCACAGGAAGGGCTACTAAGATTTCAGCAGAAATTAGTCTAAACAGATGTGAGGGTCTTAGTGGACTCCATGCTATTGGGATCACGAATTTAGAGCTAGAAGAAACCTTGGAAATCATATAGTCTGATTTTTTTACAGATGAGGAAACTGAGGACCAGCAAAAGAAATGTATTGCCTAGATCCCACTGGTAATAAGAGATTTGAGTACCTAACCCACATTCCATCATAACACTCTTCAGTGTCAAGGCTATAGTGAGCTCAGGCTGTATATAGAGAGAGGCTCAATGTCCAGGGAGAAGGAGGTGAGTCCCACTGTATCCTGCCTTGGTCAGGCCACCCTTGGAGTCTCCTATTCTGGATGCTGTGTTTTAAGAAGGACAAGGATGAGGTGGAGAATGTCCACAGGAGGACACCAAGATGGAGAATGGCCTGGCGTTATAGGAGGACTGGCTAAGGGAACTGGGGAGATTTAGTCACCAGAGAAGCAGACTAGGAGAGAGTATGAGAGATTTCTTCATGTTTTTCAAAGGCCATCATAGGTTAGGCTAGGAAGTATGGGGGGTAGAGCCGTAGACCTGGAATCAAGAAGATCCAAGTTCAAATCTAGCCTCAGATACATACTAACTTGTGTGATCCAGGGCAAGACATTTAACCCCTATTTACCTCTGTTCTTTATCTGTAAAATGGGGGCACCCTGGGGAAGGAAATGGCAAACCACTCCAGTATCTTTGCCAAGGAAACCCCATGAAATTTTGACCTTGGGGTCATATAGAGTCAAACACAACTGAACAAAAACATAAGGGTAAATAAAGGGCCAGACTTATTAGGTTTGTACCCAGAAGGCAGAACAAGGAACAACATGGATGCTAAGAGGAGAGAAGGGGCAGGAGGCAAAATGCAAAGAACCAAATTTAGGTTTGATATCTGAAGAATTGCTAATAAGAGCTCCCCCAAAGTGGAAAGGGCTGCTTTGTGAAGTAGTGAGCTCCTTTAACTAGGTGAGAGATAGAGGAAGAAGCTCTTTGAGCAAAGGCTGGGCAATCCCTTGTCAAGGACTAGGTAAGAGAGATTCTTTTTCATGTTTTCCCAACATACACAAATAACCTGGTATTTATTTTGAAAATATACATATATGTACTTTGTTGTTTCTCTAAACAGAATATAAGTTTCCTTGATAGTAGGGACTGTTTCATTAGTATCTCTGAATTCCCACCACTTAGCAGAGTCACAGAAAGCATTTAATTGTTTGTTGAAAGCTTAGTCCCAAAGAAGAGATATAAGCAGATACCTCCTCTCCCCAACCCTGATCCTTTTTATAGACTGGGTTACCTGGGGCAAAATAATGTTTACAATGCTAGACTATTTTGATATGCTTCTTCAATGTCGTTTTTATTTCTTTTTTTAAAATTGTTTGTTATAAAGGATGGCTGGCTTGGAGAGAGAAAAAAACAGTTAATATAGCCATTGTAGGAATAGAAGAGGAAGGA
>NW_025380005.1:0-7916 GCF_016433145.1 Gracilinanus agilis | reverse complement strand
CCCTTTAGCTTGCCCCTACCCCAAATAAATAAATAAACATATCAATATATACATTAACACTTATTCTCTTTTCCATTTCCCTTTAATCTACCTTTTTTATCACAATGCTCAGCAGTATAAATGCTACTCTACAAGAAACCCTTGCGGTTTTTGCCCAATTAGGAACTTATAGAGTTCCAGATTACCTCCTTGTTCCTATGAGGCTTGTAGTTTTCTTTTTTCTCTGGACTGTAAAGTCACAACAAAGGAGAATGTGAGCCGACATACAAGTTCAATTGAACCAGATAGTGCATCACTTACAAGCTCAAATGACAAAAGAGGATTCTCCCCAACACATGCCTGATTTTTGCAAACCTGTTTCCCCTGAAATAGGAATATCAGGCCCCTCTACTATATCTCAGGTGCAGAAACTCCTCTCTTGCACTCTGAACCAATTTGCTCAGGCTCTGCAACTCCTGGCTAACATTACCTACCCATAGTCACTAAATGATTCCTGTGCAGGCCTTTTCCCCTTAAGGGAAGTGTCCACAATAGGACCTAATGGGGATGTGGTCACATTGAAACAACACAAGCCTTTCACGAGCCAGGACATAAAGAAAATTGCCCTTCTTACAAAGAGGAGCCCTTAACAGTAATTAAAAAATGGATGATATTTTCTATGACTATGACCCCTCTTATAAAGATGTAGAAAAATTGCTCCGGGCTTTCCTAACGGAATGTGAGAGAACTAAAATTATCTCTCATGCTAATAAAGCCAAAGGACACAATGCAGTACGCTGGCCATCTGAAGATCCTAACTGGCAGTATAATGACCCCAAAGACTATTCAGACTTACATCTTGCTAGGGCTGCCATTCTCAAAGCAATGTGAGCATGCGCTGAGAGACCACAGGCCTGGACCAAATTTAAAAGCATTACACAGTCTGATGATGAGACAACCTCCCAATTCATGAACAGGCTCATTGAACTGTGAAATAGACACATGGAACTTGACCTTTCTGTTGAAAAGGATGTAAGGCAAATAAAGGAACAATTTTTCAATAACTCTCGTAGAGAGATCCAAGAACACTTTAGGCTATTGCTTTTTTTTTTAAACCCTTGTACTTCGGTGTATTGTCTCATAGGTGGAAGATTGGTAAGGGTGGGCAATGGGGGTCAAGTGACTTGCCCAGGGTCACACAGCTGGGAAGTGGCTGAGGCCGGGTTTGAACCTAGGACCTCCTGTCTCTAGGCCTGACTCTCACTCCACTGAGCTACCCAGCTGCCCCTCCAAGAACACTTTAAAACAAATTGTCCTACATGGCCTGAAATGGACCTTGATGAGTTAAGGAGAACTGCTGTTTATGTCTTTAACAACCATAAAGAGAAACAGGAAGAGAGTAATAGTTTATTGGACATATTTCAAAAGAAACTGGACATATTTCAAAAGAATCTAGACTCTTTAAATGACTCTTTAAGTGATAAAGTTGAAAAACAACTAAAAGAATTTGCTACTTAACCAATGGCAATTGCCCCTCTCCAAGAATCTAACTCTCAGCCCCTTCTATGTCATTTCTATGTCACATAATGATGAACTGTAGGATTTGGAATCAAGCAACTAGAAATAATAACTTCAGAAATTACAACTTTAGAAATAATTACAAATATAGAAATGATTATAGAAATTATAGAAATAACAATTATAGAAATAATGATTATAGAAGTAATAACAATTATGGAAACAATGATTTCAGGAATAGTGACTTTAGGACTAGTAACAGATCTAGGTATATGAATCAGACAATTGATAACTCATACCAAATGACTCCAGAGCAGTATATCTTGAGTAGAGTTCGGCCCTGAACCACCCAGGGTGCTACTGCCCCTCAAGGAAGAGCCCAAGGACCTACCCAAAGATTATGAAGGTATATGGGGTGGGGGGGGGGTGGGTTGAGGCACAGGAATCAAAGGATACAACCTTTGAGTTTCCAGACGCTGATGCCTTACTACCCATTGTCTCCATCCACTGCCCCCCTCCATACTGATGAGCCCTATGTAACATGAAAGGTTGGTAGCACCTATTATGACTGTCTTTTGGACACTGGAACTTCCAGATCTGTACTGAAGAGTACACCAGACCCATATTGCAATTCCATAGGATCAAGTGTAGTGGGGGTATAAGGGAAACCCCAAATGGTTCCAAAGATCTCCCCTAGGACAGTATCCATAGGACCCCTAAATGTGGAGCACTCCTTACTATTGATGCCTGGCTCCCCTATAAACTTGCTGGGGAGAGATCTTTTATGCAAGCTTAGAGCCACAATAAATTGCTCTCCAGATGGCTCTATGTCACTGAAATTGCCTGAAGAATCCTTAACTTTGCTCCCTGTGCTTCTTTCAGATAGTCATGAGATTAAGAAGTCTCCCACTTTTGAAATCCCAACAGATATACCTAAGTCTCTCTGGGCCACATCACCTTCTGATGTTGGCCTATTTAAATCAGCTGTCCCTGTCCAAATTAAAACAAAATCTAATCCACCTCCTTCCATTCCTCAGTATCCTCTCTCGAAGGAGGCAATAGAGGGCATTACCCCAGTGATAAATTCACTAATTGACCAAGGCATCATAATTCCCTGTAAATATGAATACAATACGCCAATCCTGCCTGTTGAAAAGCCAAAATTGGGGCCCAATGGCAAGCATCTCTATTGATTTGTCCAGGATTTGAGGGCTGTGAACAACCATGTTATAAAGAGACACCCTGTAGTTTCCAATATAAATACTATCATTTCTTCTATTCCTAGCACAGCTACATACTTTACAGTAATAGACTTGTGCTCAACCTTCTTTTCCATACCTATACATGAGGATTCCAGGCATATCTTTGCTTTCACCTGGAAAGGTTCCAATTGGACATGGGCACATTTGCCCAAAGGATATGTTGAAAGTCCCTCCCTTTTCCACAGATTTTGAGCCAAGACACAGATAATATAACATTTAAAAATAGCAAGTTAATTAAATATGTAGATGATTTACTCTTGGCCTCACCAGATGCCACAACATGTCAAGAAGATAGTAAAAATCTTCTTTTAGAATTACATAAAAGAGGCCAAAATATCTCAAAAGGAAAGGTTCAGTGGTGTCTCCCAAAAGTGCAATATTTAGGCTTTATTTTAACTGCTAGGTCCCGTTTAATTTATACAAAATGTATTGAAAGTATAGAAAACTTAAGTGATCCTACCACTAATTGAGGGCAATACTTGGAGCAACAGGATTTTGTTGGCAGTGGATCCCTTGCTATGGGGAGATCACTAAGTCCCTTGTAGCACTCACAAAAAACACAGTCCCTGAACCACTTAAATTGGAAAAGGAACACCGAACAGATCTTTCAAATTTAAAACATGCTATCCTGTCTTCCCCTGCTCTAGGCATCCCAAATTATGACAAACCATTTACTTTATATGTCCATGAAAGGAAAGGAGTAGCTTCAGGTGTTCTAACTCAACTTTTTTTTTAAACCCTTGTACTTCGGTGTATTGTCTCATAGGTGGAAGATTGGTAAGGGTGGGCAATGGGGGTCAAGTGACTTGCCCAGGGTCACACAGCTGGGAAGTGGCTGAGACCAGGTTTGAACCTAGGACCTCCTGTCTCTAGGCCTGACTCTCACTCCACTGAGCTACCCAGCTGCCCCTCTAACTCAACTTTTGAGACTTGATCAATGCCCAGTAGCCTATTATTCAGCCCAGCTGGACCCAGCAGCTGCAGGAGCACCACCATGCCTTAGAGGAGTAGCTGCCACAGCTTTATTAGTGACAAAATCTGCTGATCTGGCATTAGGATGCCCTCTGACCATAATGTGCCCACATGAGATAGAGGCATTGTTATTAAGACATAGAACTCAGGCATTCACTAATCAAAGGATTACAAGATACAAGATAACCCTATTGAATAATGAACATATCACATTAAAGCAGTGTGGAGCTCTTAATCCTGCAGTCTTGCTCCATGATTTGCCAATTTCTGGAGAACCTTTACATGATTGGTCATCTTTAGTGTCCACTGTTGATAAACCTTATAGTGATTTACTGGACACCCCTTTGGATAATCCAGATTTAATATTATTTACAGATGATTCTTCTTTTATGAGAGATGGTGTATGCTATACAGGAGCTGCAGTAGTTACAGAATTGGATACTCTATGGTCAGCTTCTTTACCCTCACATGTAAGTGCACAAGGTGCAGAACTCACAGCCTTAAAACAGGCCTATATCATTGCACAGAACAAAAGGGTAACAATTTACACAGACTCCCATTAAGCATTTGGCATATGTCATGCTGTTGGCATGTTATGGCTTCAAAGGGGATTCTTAACATCAGCTGGAAAATGTATTGCCAATGCAAACCTTATCACTGAACTTCTTTCTAACATCCAGCTCCCTGAAGCCATAGCTGTTGTTCACTGCTTTGCACACACAGGTGGCACTGACCCTGTCTCCAGGGGAAATGACCGAGCAGACACTGCAGCCAAACTAGCAGCCTTAGAAGGACTTGAGTTAATTATGCCACTAACAATTACTGATAATTTGGATCTATCCCTTTCCTATAATAACAAGGAAGTGGGGAAATGGAAGCAGAGATTTAAAGCAAAACAGATAAATGGAGTATGGGTGTCATCTTAAGGTGAGCCCCTGCTCCCTAGGGCTTTCTATAACCAAATTTGTCATTCCATCCATAAACATGGTCATTTTGGCACCCAAGGCACTGTAGACTCTGTTAAAAGAGTATGGATAGCACCTGGAATAACTACAATTGCCTCCAAAATATGTACAGTTTGTCCTACCTGCCAGGCCTTTAATCAGCACACTTTTTGAGAAAAAGCTTTTGGTGGACGTCCTCTAGCTTACACACCATTTGAACATTTGCAAATTGATTTTATCTCTATGCCAAAAGCTGGACACTATAAATTTTGTCTGGTTATAGTTGATCAACTGACCAGGTGGCATGAAGCATTTCCTACTGCTCAGGCCATAGTGGCTTTTGTTGCCAAAGTCCTTTTGAAAGAGATTATTCCTCATTTTGGACTGCCAGCACTTATTGACTCTGATAGAGGAACTCACTTTACTGACTCAGTCTTATCACAAATGTATTCATGTTTGGGAATAACTCCTAAATTTCATACACCATATCATCCCCAGAGCTCTGGCCAAGTTGAAAGGATGAATAAAGAATTTAAAACTATGATTGGCAAATTATGCACGGAGACTCATTTAAAATGGCCTGAAAGTCTACCTCTGGCCTTATTTTATCTTAGAAGCAGACACAGAGGTGATTTACACATCTCACCATTTGAGATGCTATTTGGATATCCACCTATTCAGGCACAACCATTTAGCCCTGCCTATACTTCATTGTTAGGCGAGGATACAACCATTGCCACTTACATCAGACAATTACAAACAAAATTGCGAGAACTCCACAACTCTGGAGCTGCTGTTCAAGAAGGCCCCATAGACTTCTCACTTCATGATTTGAACCCAGGTGATAGTGTGTACATAAAGAATTTCAAACGTACTGGGTCGACTGAACCTGCTTATGATGGACAATTCTAGGTCCTATTAACTACACCAATAGCCATTAAAATTAGGGAAAGAGACTCATGGATTCATTGCAGTCACGTGAAACGAGTACCCTCTATTGATAATGAATAATTCTCTGTACTAAGTACAATTGCCTGTAACAATTATATTTGATTATTGATTTTATTTGACTGTTGTGATAAGAATGCTCTATTGCTGGATTTTGCACTATTTTGTTGCACTTTATTTGACTGATCCTTGTACTTGAATGATACATATACTACCTCACAGCAAAATTTCTGTATTAGTGACCTATGTTGACCTGATGTGCCTTTAAAAACATTTTGTGCCTTTTGTCATTCCTGTTGTACTTTCTTGAATATATTATTGCTTTATATGCCTCATTTGCACCCACATCACTTTGTCTACCTCATTTGCATGCACGATGTGGATCATGGCAAGTTAAGGAGGGAATGAATCGTATTTTTGAAAATTAACCTCTATTCTTTACCTCTGTGATTGTGTAAACTACACAATTTTGTTTGTTTTTCTTCCTACATGTGCAGTACAGTATTTTATTTTTTTCTTTTCTCTCATTTTTTTACATTTGAAACACATCACCAGCATTAAATAGACTCTTGACTGTTTTGATTTTTGCAATAAAAATAAGCTAAAATGTCCATTTACCTAGCATATAAATTTATACCCAAAAAGCTTTGGACTATAGAAGCCTGCCACTAGTTATTTAATTATTATGAGACTTTTGCTCGATGACTATGTCTAATCCAAGGAGAATCAGACCACAAAGGAGCACAGAGTTTTTGACCTGCAAAGTGCCAAATGAGCATATAAAAGGAAAGAGATCAAACTAATCCTACAGGGATTGATGACATTCTACACAAAGACTTGATCCTGTGTGAGACTTGAGGTTGTAATGCTTAGCATATGTTAAGACGTAGGACTTCCTTGTACTGCACTCAATATCAAGTACTCAACATCAATTATTCTGGCTCCATTATCTCTGAAAGTGAAGAAAAGTATTGCACTGGGAAATGCTATTTCCCATTTGTCTCAAGATCTAGTCTTCTTTTTTCTATTTTGTTCATGATGTAACAACTTACTGTAGTCCAGGCTGCTAAATTGGGTTAGTGAGTGATTGTTATTGCAAAGCTTATGGGACGCAGATTGCTACAAGAACCTGCTTTGATTTGTGAATTTTTTCTTTTTCTTTTTTCCTAGAATTTTTTCCTTTCACATTTTTCTTAATATCCTATATTTCCCTCAGAGGTTATTTTTTTCCTTTTTATTTTCTTTGGACTCCTTGATGTTTTGAGAATTGATTCATATACCTTATGCCTTGACCATGTATTCCTGTGTGATTCCCATGTGTATCCCTGTATTTTCCTCAGGGGGGGAATGTAAAGTTGTTCTCTGGGGGTACTATGTTATTTCTGTGAATTTGGACTTGAATTTGACCCTAATTTAGAACAGAAGACTAACTCCCAGAATCAATAAGATGCTATGAAGATGCCTACAGAGACCACACACTGTACCAGAAGATCCAGAGTGAATTTGAGACATGGCAAATTTGAACTTGGGGGGGGGGGGTTGAATGTATTTATTTTGAATGGACACTTTTATGCCAGAGAGGGAACTGCCCCCTAAATGGCTTTTGTCAATGCACTGAACATTGGTTTTATTCTTTCTCCCTTTTATTTCCTTTTTATCTCTGAATTATTGTAAACTTTAATTTAATTATGTTTTCATGATCCATTGGGGAGACTGGTCTCCCAAAGGATCACAGCAGGGAATGTAAGGTTGGAAAGACCTTTTACCCCTTTAAACTACATTAAACTACCAAACTCTCTTTCACCATACCCATAATTCCTTAAGTCTTTTCCTATTGGTTGTGGATTTTCGCGGGCTGTTTTGATATGTGTTTTTTCGGCGTGGTGATGGGCTTTTTGGGGAGAGGAAGCAGTGTGGTAAAGGGTGAATTGGGACTCTTTCCCTGTGCTTTTAATAAATCCTTATAAATATCATACTTTGAAGGCATTGAATATTAATTTTAAAACTTACACTACCCATCAAAACTCACTATATACTTCCAGTGGAAAATATGGGCATTTAACAAAATGGAAGATTTCCAAGTATTTGTAAAGAAAAGACCAGAATCAAATGGAAAATTTGATGTTCAAATACAAAACTCAAGATAAACATGAAAAGATAAACAAGGAAGGGGGGGGGTTTAAGGGCTTCAATAAAGTCAAATTGTTTCTATTCCTTTATGGAAAAATATTTGTAACTCTCAAAAACTAAGAATTATCCATAGGTAGAGGTTGGGGTACTAAGTGATTTAAGA
>NW_025380004.1:0-12427 GCF_016433145.1 Gracilinanus agilis | reverse complement strand
TATTTATATTTATTTATAATTTTATATATTGCATATATATTTTATAATTGCCTCTATTGTTTACTACATAGGGGAAAACAATAATTCTTCCCCCTTCCATTTTTCTGAAAGATACCATCTTCCCATCCCCTCTGTTTTTTCATTATATAATCTTAGGTAGTTATATTGTGAATCTCTTTTTAAATTATTGTGACCTCATCCAATGTCACATAGGTAACAGGTTATATCATTCAAGATACTGGTCTAAAATGATTTTTTACCAAAAGACTTTCCATTTTCCCAAGCTGTTCTCAATTAATCAAGAATTCTTTCCCAAAACTAATAAAAAAACAAGTGAAAGAGACTATCCTAGCAGTACCAGAACTTAAGCTGTACTATAAAGCAGGAATCATCAAATGGTCTAATACTGGCTAAGAAAGAGAAAGGTAGATCAATGGAGTAGATTAGGGTTAAATGACCTCAGCAATCCAGTGTTTGAGAAACTGAAAGACCCCATCTTTATTGATAAGAACTCATTATTTGACAAAAACTTTTAGGAAAATGATATGGCAACAGTTAGGAACAGATCAAAATTTCACACCCTATACCAAGATTAGATCAAATGGGTATATGATTTAAATATAAAGGGTGATTTTTTAAAAAATTAAATTAGGGGAACATAGAATAGGTTTCCTGTCAGATCTTTAGAGAAGAGAAGAATTTGTGACCAAACAAGAGATAAAGAGCATTGCAAAATGTAAAATGAATAATATGGATTATATTAAAAAGTTTTTGTGCAAACAAAGCCAATGCAACCAAGAAATAGAAAGGAAACAACAAATTGGGGAAAATTTATAACAAATATCTCTGATAAAGGTCTCATTTCTCAAATACATAAAGAAAAAAGTCAAATTTATAAGAATAGGTCATTTCCAAATTGACAAGTAGTTTTCAGGTGAAAAAACGAAAGCTATGAATAAGCATATGAAAAAATGTTCCAAATCCATTTTGATTAGAGAAATTCAAATTAAAACAATTCTGACATGTCACCTGATACCAAGGAATGATGAACAGGATGATTTCAGAAAGACTTTGAAAAACTTGCATAAACTGATGAAATAAGCAGAACCAAGAAAACCTATCAGCTATGTTGTGAAATGATTAAATTCGATAGACTTAGCTAATAATGACAATACAATTATCCAAGACATTTCTGAGAGATTTATGTCAAAGAATGATATCCACTTCCAGAGAAAGAAATGTTGAAATAGGAATGTAGATGAAAGCATATGATTTTTTACTTGTTTATTTGGGTATATGTTTTAGAGGTTTGTTTTTATAAGATTATTTAATTACATAAATGAACAATATGGAAATATGTTTTGCATGATAATACATGTATAATCCAGACTGAATTGCTTGCAAGCTCCGGGATCATATAACTTCAGAGGGGGAAAAATGTTCTTTCTCAAGAAGTTTATATTCTTGGGTATGTTGAACTTTGGGTTCAATTCTATGCTGCTGAGATCAAATATTTCAGATTCTTGTTCAAGAAGTTTGTTCAAATGATATCTTTTCTACTTTAAAATAAATAGCAAAACTCTTTATAATATAGTATAGTTTGAGATGTGTAAGTATTCTTTCTTCATTTCTACATTTGCTAGAGGGTCTCATATGTCTCTTCATTATTTTCCTTTATATTCTAAACTTTTTGCTTCTCAAAATAAATCATCATTTTGTCTTCCTCTCTGATGAAACTCTTTAATAGTTTGACTGAACTATCCTTAAATTTATCAAAATTGAGAATAGGTGATTCTCAAAGGAAGAAGCAAAATTTTGCCATTAACCATTTGAGAAGTCCAAATGATCTAGTAACCACAAAAATGCACATTAAAACCATCCAGAGTTACCAACAAGAATGTTGTGAGATTTAGATCCTGAAAGGTCTTTAGAGTTCAACTATTACCACACTTTACAGAATAAAAACCTGAAACTCAGAGAAGTAATACAGCCTGATCAAGGTCATAGAGGTAAAAAAAATAGAAATGAAAAAGATCTTCTTGACTAAATTCAGTACTCTATGTACAGCACTGAACTTTCTGCCTTACAAAGTCAGTTTAAAATGATTTTTTAAAAATCAGTATTGATGGGAATTTTGGATAAATATGTATGGAACTATGAAATATTTGTGAAAAGCAATATGTAAATATATGTGAAAGATTATGAAATAATTACCCTTTTACCCAGAAACTTCTGAGGTATAAGTTTTCTCTCACATGGATAGAATTAAATGAAACTATTTGTAAAAAATAGCCTCGATCTTAAAATTTTTTTCTGAAAACAACTTTCACATCCAATGATTGTTAAATGTTTAAACATCATGGGATTTTAATATCATGCAATATTTTTCCATATCAATAAATGCTAAACATATAATTTGTAAAAATTTATAAATAGTAAAATATTAATAGTAAAATAATTAATAGTAAAATATGTACTAGTAAATTTAGAGAAAGAAATCAGACTTGGGCAATATGTGGACTAAGTACAATTTGGTCAAATTGTCTCTTCCTTATTCTCTCTCTCTCTCTCTCTCTCTCTCTCACACACACACACACACACACACATACACACACACACACACAACACCATCAAAAATTCCCAAAGCCTAAACAGAGGAAAATTAGATGGGAATAGGGACATAGAAGGAAACACGTTTTATTATTATTTGTCAACATACACATTTTAAGACAATTTGCAAATTTCCTGCATTTATAATGCCTATTGAGTTAAATAACAGATCTGCGATATTTTCGACAAAGAGAAGGTCCAGATGAGAAATCTCTCTCTAATACAAATAAAATTTCCTATACAAATAATGCTTTGGAGAACACCTGTCCTAGTGCACTGAAAGGTGATTTTTGTTGTTGCTGTCATTGTCATTATTTTAACTGTTGTTTAAGGTCATACAATTAATAGTTGGTAGAGATTGGAGGGGAAGCTAAATCTGTTTCACTCTGAGTACCTTAGACTCTTCCTTTTACCTATGATACTTCTCTTCACAAGAAGGTTTTTACTAAAAAAAAATAAGGGGTTCTAAATTAAGGAGAGAAGTAGGGTAGCACAGTGCTAGAAAAGAGGGCATAGAGACAAGACCTACATTCATATTATGCATCAGATACCCACTTGTTGTTGTTCCTGCTTTAACAACAACAAGGACAACAAAGGAGGGTGATGTCTTTAATTCCAGATGCATTGGATTTAAATAAGGCAGAGTTGCATAAAGCCATCTGGCCTCACAATCTCTCCTAGACTTATTTAATTCCAGTGATAGGACAAAAGACAAGACAGAAAATGACCTGGGATGCAGTAAATGACCTTGGTATCTTCCATATCTGAGCAAGCTCTAAATGCTCCACAACACCTGCATCAGCTGTCTTATGTTCTTATTTGTCCATTCCTTGGAAGGAAGCCTTTTCATGCTTTGGGTAGACATCCCCCAAACTCATTATCCTGGTTTAGCTCTTCTGCCAAGATGGTTTTACCATTGTGTGGTTATTGCTTATTCTAGTTTCTTGGAGTGACAGGAGAGAACTGGGTGAGGAATGAAAGCCAAAGGTGGATGAGAATCTTTTCAAAGGGCTTTTCAGAGGTACCAGTCCTTCCTGAACACCTCATAAACTCACATCTTTTATCTATGTGACTATGGGTTTGTGACATCTTCTCAACTCCAAATAATTCTCAAAGACCATGAAACTGCAGATACAAGCAGCTGGCATGCATTAGCAGAGGCTGTTTCTTCACTGGGTATTTCTAAGACTGATGAATTGAATGGACATAGAACCCGGAATTAAATAAATAGATTTAAAAATGCAAACTATTTTATAACTATTCCAATAAAAGGAATGTATACAAGTTTAAGTTTTCAGGCAAAATGAATGGTAGTTTGAGTTTTATTGTGAAACTGTTCTTTCTGTAGCTTTTTGTTTATATTTGAACCTGTCTATTTCTGAGGATTAGGAGAGAGTGTTATTCTAATGTTCTATTTCTAATGTTATTCTTAAACACATTAAAGTTACATTTTAATGTTCAAGATTATAACCACTCCTTGGCTTTTCATACTCTAATGTTTTCTTTGTATCATGACCAAAGCTAGAGTAAGAAATGCAGAAAACTTGTTCAAACCAAAGGCACACGTCCATAATAGAATATTTTTCAAAGTGCTTTATTGTTTGCCTAACCATTCCAAATCTCCCTAAAGAACAGTCAAGTCCCCTCAGGATATGCACCAGAAGTGTTTTTTGAAGATATTTTCCTTTACATTAAGGACATTCCAAACTACTTGCATGAACTAGAAATCTTCACAAGTAAAGGAATTTAAGTCACCAACTTATTGAAAAATATGAAGAAGAAGAAAAAAAGCTATCATCAAAGGGCAGAATTAAGTGAGGAACTAGACATTCCAATTAGTTTAATATTAACCAACCTTGAAATGCATTTTATTAATGTCAAAGAATTGTGGTTTTTTTTTTCTTCCCAGATTAAAAAAAAAAAGAAAAAAAGACTACAGATTAGTGAGGATAGAGGAAAATAGTTTAAAAGGGATGGAACCTCATGCTAGCTAAATAGATTTTTTAAGAGAATTCCCAAATGAATGAAGTGCCTCTTAAGTTGATAAATTTTACCCTAAACCTTGTCTTAGAATTAGAAGTATTGCAAACTTATATATAATTTTGTTTCCTGCTCCATAGCTTTGGGGATTCAGAACATCTCATCATCAAAAAGCATTTTATCCTAGCTTGTTTTCAACCATTGATCTCCCTCTACAAGGTTACCAGCTTTTACTACCTAATAGAAAGCTTATCAAAAAGAAGGCATAAAGTTATTTCATGTAGCTTGCCTATGTATATCTTGGGGCATTTCCAGCTCCACTCTAATTCTTAGATCTAAAACTATATCTTCATGAGAAAGGGCATAAGTGTGTTTTGGAAATATGTCACTTCTCTGGATTTTTATACCTAACCACTTCATCTGGGAATTTTTCATAGCTGACATCCCTCTCCAGTGGCAGTGATGAAATTTCTTTCCAAGGACACATGCTCAAAAGATTCTTTAGGGAAATAATTTTTCTTTCTTTTTATACTTTCAGAAATATGTTATTAAGGTAATAATTTTAAACAAATAATGGATTTTTTGCACAGCTATTAATTCTATTATGTAAAACAACTGATGATGTTTTAAGCTTTCCTGTGACAAAGTATAAAATTAAATAAGAGTATTCTTTTTACTCTATTGTGTTAAAATAAATTTACCCATGACTCTATAAAACACTAATTTCTATTACTATTTCAATTTCAATGTGTTTTCTCTCCCCTTCTTCTCTTTCCTTTCAAATCAATCAGTCCTCTAAGAATAACATGATTTTCCAGACCCAATTTCATTATTTACAGCAGGTTCAAAGTTTCTTTCCTTGTTTCATATTTTATTTTGCTGTGAATTTTCATGTTAATTTGGATTTTTTGGATTTATATGGTCCCTCCCTCTAGAATGAGAGAGATAATACAATTTTTCTTTTCTTCTTAAATATTTGGAATGCCATTACACTAATTGCTTCACTAATCGCCTTATTAACTTGTTGGACTCTTGGGACAATGACAGCCTCATCAACTCTGGAAAAAAAGAGACTCAGACACATGAAGAAGTTCAGATTTTTCAATCTCTAGCACATGTCATTGATTTGACTAGTCAGAGTAAAATACATGGCTTGAATAAGTGGAAACAGCTGTTTCCCCCAGCATCTGCTTTTGCCCTTGAGGAGGACCAGAAGCCAACATGGAAGCAGTTAAAAGTTTCTGACCTTTCACATGGACAACAGGCTGCTGCTTGGTAACTTGTGGCTACACATTATTGAGGATTACAAACATCTGTAACCCACTTTTTCTCTGGAAATATGGGTACAATAGTGCTCCAGGAGAGGGCATTCTGGGATTGTTTCTCCATGGATCTTTATGAAACATTGTCATGATTTTCTGGCACTCTTAGCAGAGTCCTTGCCTGTTTACTATTCCCCTTTGGTGGTTCTTTCCATGATCTTTCTTCAACAGACAGATAGTTCATGCCTCTTGCAATTTTACTTAGTATCCTACAGTTGGTGGTTGTTTCCTTCCTGGGAACCATCTCATTTCCAGAATCTGTTCATCTTCACTAGAGCTCAAAAATAACCTCCAGCAGCATCTATTTTTGCAGATGACTGGTTTTATAGTCTTCTCCTCAGCCTCCCACCTCTACCATTTCACTTCTTTTTAATGTGTTGTCTTCAAACATAAGATCTTTTGTGGATAGGGATTGACTTTCTTTTCTTTTTACTTATGTTTGTACTCCCATTGTTTAACATAGCATCTGGCATATTGTTGTTACTGAATTGCCTCGTCTTCATGACCTCATGAAACATAGCATGCCAGGGCCTTCTCATCTGGGGAATTTTCTTGGCAAAGACACTTGAATTATTTGCCATTTCATTTTCTAGTGGAACATCTTATATCAGAACTCTTTATTATCACCTACACATCTTGAGTAACCTTGCAAAGTATAGCTCACAGTTTCATCACAAGGCAGTGATTCAGTCAAAATGTTTAATAATATTTTATTGATCACCTATCTATACTAAGTTGCTAAAGATCACAGCATGATCTGATGTCCTTTCTTACTCAGAGTATGACTCCTGCTTCTCTCCATTTCTCTATAACTTGTCAGCACCCAATCCAATCCAATAAACATTTATCAAGTGCCTACTGTGTGCTAGACACTATATAAGTTGAGGGGATACTACTAAACAGAAAGACAATCCCTCCCCTCAAAGAGCTTACAAAAAAAAGAAGGCAGGAGAACAGGGGTTGAAGAAACAAAGAGGACACCATGAGGTACCTAGCAGGTGGACATCTTATCCCACAAAGTGGAAACCAAGCAGAACAGCAGATGCAAAGTGGAATAAACTGAGAGTCCAGTTACTGCCTTGTCTAAAGGAAGACTTTGGAAGGAATCTGGTACTCTCCCATATAGTCCTTTAAATAAAAGGGAGAGAAGACTGAGAAGGCGATGTCAATCAAGTCTTGAGTCAGCAGCATAGTGGTGAAATTAGAAAATGGGTTTACCCGAGGAAGAGTATCTTGTTCAGTGGATTAGAAACCAGACGAAGTAGCAGAAGCAAAGTGGAGAAATGATTTCCTTACTTTCTTTATATATACTTAATTTTCTTTCAGTTCCCTGTAATTGTCCTTAGAAAGCTATCTGGGGTTATTCAAATTACCTGGTATTGCCCAGTTTTTCAAAAGAACCAGAAAAGAACAAAGTTTCCATGGATTAGATGTGTGCTCTGTGGTGCACTGGGAAGGCAGTTACTCAGGGTTTCTTGTTGAGAAGCGAGAGGGGTGGAGGAAAACAGAAACTATCATTGAACAGTCTCGGTATGGACCCAAGTTACCCTTTTGTGAGAGCTGCACAAATTAGAATGGCATCCAGATGTAAAGCAAGCCAATGACTTAGGAACATCCACTGAAGGTCCATATGTGGTCCCTCAAAGCTCAAACTTATATGGAGTTTTAGATAAAGAACTGCCTCACTCTACAAAGGAAGGTAGTTAGAAGCAAAGAAATGAGAGTATTTAAAAAATTGCCTGATAAGAAGTGAAGAATTAGAGACAAGAATTTAGGCAACTTAACTTAATTATGTCTTCTAGCAAAAAGTTAAGGTATGATGAGAATAACATCTAATCACTGGATGATTAACAATATACACATACATACTGGAAGGTCTAGAGTCATAACAAATACATACAATGCTTATATACATTCCCATGTCCATCACATTATGAAAGAAGCCACATATCACATATGCTAGAGAAAATTTCATAGAAGAAAATAAGTGAAGAATGGCATGCTGCAATCTGAATTCCGACTTCAACAGTCTGAATTATGAGTTGCCCTAAATCCTTAAATTGGTGATAATATTTAAGCCATTCATAGTTGATCATCATATTTTATGATCTCCTTGTTCAAGTCACTTCACTTTGCATTACTTCATATAAGACTTTTTAGATTTTCTTGCTATCATTGATTTCTTACAATGCAATAGTATTTCATTACAATCGTATACCACAACTTGGATAATAAAGTTTTTCTGGTTTCATAGGAGCATGTACTTCAAGAATGGGAAGAGAGTCTTTAAAATATGCTTTGGCAAATTGGAAGAGGAAATTAGAAAAAAATAGAAAAGAAACAATTATCTCTGATACCAGAAGAAGCACAAGTAGAGACAACAGGTTCCAGAGGGCACAGATTCTCAAGCAATGTAGCTATTTGACTAGTCTGGTTTACTTCTAATGTACATATAAGATATAATGTGTACACTTCAAAGTTAAGGTGTCCTTTGTGTAGAGCTAGAATTCTATATTTTAAATTAAATATTGATATACTGATTGTAAATGTTTCTTATCATCTCTCCTCTTCAGTGCAATATTGCACCAAAATTCCTTTCAAGCTTTCCAAATCTATGGGGCTGGGCACCAAACCTTATCACTAAACCCCTTAAAGGGATTAAATGTATATAAATGTATACTCCATTGTACATATTTATTAAAAGTTCTTACTCAAGAATGACATGGGAAATTTCCTCCAATTTTAATTTTTATATTCTTTATTTTGTAACCTAAAAGATTTCTGGGATGGCACTAATTGTGAAATGAAAACATGTAACAGTAAGTTTTGAGATATCTCTAACTCTTGGGAAATATTGTCTTACCTAAACTTCAAATAAGATTCTCAGATACTTTAAGGTATCAGTGTTTGATTTTACTCTATTAACAAGGGGAACAAGGATAATCAGTCTGAGACACAGTTTATAATAGTTGAAAAGGGTTAGCCTTTGAGATAGGAGCCCTAGATTTGAATCTCATCTCCGACACATCTATGTGAGCATGGACAAGTCATCTAACAACTGGACCCTTAGTGTCATTCATAAAATAAGATTAATAATACCGATGCTACCAAAGTAAGAGTGCTATTAGAAAAGCACTTTTCCAAACTCAAAACAGCATACTGATATGGCAAAATTATTAGATTCTTAAGCATATCATGCCCCAAAAACATTTTCTTGCACCCCATATTCCCCAATTCTTTAAACTAATTTCTATATAAAATGGTTATAAGTTCCTTTATTATCCTGTTTGCCCTGCTTCAAATATATTCTAGTTTTCCTTCTTGGATTTAATAACAAACAAGAAAACAGAATGAAATATTTCAAATTTACTCAGACTAGGGTAGAGAGATAAAGTGGAACCATTATTTTCCTCCCTATGGACTCAGGTTCCTGTTCATAGAGCCGAAGAGCACATTATCTGTCTTCTATTTATACTATATATCATCAGAGAGATAAATATATCTACCTAGTGTTAGGGAACATAGGGTCATTCCTGGAATAAGTGAAAATCATATGCTAAGTCTACTTCTCTGTGGGAAGAGAGTTAATGTTTAGCTAGCTGGCTTTGTATGAATTAAACTGATGTGATGAATCTGCAAATTGTCACCATGCTCCACTGATATAATAGTCTGCCACAACTGACCTTTTAGACCATTTATGGAAGAAATTGGATCATTGTGATTTGTTTTTTTTTCTAGTGGAATAATGCAACAACCTATAACCCACTTATATTTTCTTGACATATTCTTTAGTATATCATTCATTTCTCCACATTGTGTGCACTTAATCACCTAGAAGAGTTATTGATTGAAATTTCCATAGGCACCTAAGATTTTCTACACCAAGGAAGTAATTGAATACTTGAAGCTAGCTTGATAGATTATGTATTTCCAACTTTCTCTTTTTAAATTTAGTTTTCCTTCTTGATAGAAATTTTAATAATTATTTTCTCACATTTTGCGGGCCATGTTCTCTTCCTATTGTCATCTTCACTACCATCCCCACCACCACCTTCCTGATATGGCAGGTAATATAATTTAAATATATGCTACCATGCAATATATAGTTGCATGTCGTCATGTGAAAGAAGACATAATATTTATACAAGAAAAATTATGAAGCATAAAGTGAAAATGGTATGCTTCTCTCTGATTTCAGACTCTTCTATAGTGATGATTTTTTTTCTCCTATGAATCTCTTGGACTTGTCTTAAATCCTTGCATTGTTGATAATAGTTTTTATTTATAGTTGATCATCATACATTATTGCTATTACAGTGTATAATGTTCTCCTGGTTCTGCTCACTTCATTTGCATCAGTTCAGATAAGTCTTTGCAGCTTTTTAAAATAATCTTGCCAAGGAGGAGCATGAATCATGTAACCATGTTAAAAAGGAATATTAATAAATGTAAAAAAATAATAATCTTGCCATTTCTTATGGAGTAATAATTTCATTAAAGTCATATATTGCAGCTTATTAAGCGATTCCCTAATTGATGGAAATTCCTTTGGGTTCTATTTCTTTGTCATCACAAAAATGAGCTAATATAAATATTTTTGTACAAGTGGTTCTTTTCTCCCAATCCCTGATCTCTTTAGGATACAAATCTAGTAGTGGCATTTCTTGGCCAAATGATATACATATTTTGATGATCCTTTGTACATAGTTCAATATTGCTCTACAGAGTGGTATCAGTTCAGTTCCACCAACAGCATATTATTGTCCCAGCAACTATTTCTCTTATAACCCAATACACAAATAAATAAATGTTTTGTTAAAAGCTTAATATTGAACATCAAAATGCCTAGCTAAATTTACTTAATGATTTATATTTAAATTAATTTCAATGCACAAAGTACTATTAAAAATTGTCTCTCCTTCTGAGTCATTACATTTTTGGTCCATATATTTTTATTTGTTTCTTATTCCTATGTGGTAATATTTAGTGCTTATTTCATTATCTGATGTCTATTTTATAAATGTTGCATTATTTCATAAACATATGTCTATATTTCTTTGAATTATACATTCATGTAAGTCTTAATTAAATTATAGTATATCATGACATTAATGTTCTACAATTTAATTAATCATTACTCAATGGTATTGCAAGAGATAACTCAAACAATTTTGTAAGAGTCCATTGCTAAATTGTCAATCTGAGTATTTACACCTCAAAAACTGGAAAATGCAACACATCAAGGCTTGATTTATTCTTTTGTTGATTATCTAAATGTAAAAAAGTAATGGAGAAAATGTTAATAAGGCAGATTAAATTTAAAAGTATATTGTACTTCAGTGGAAGCTAGGTGGCTCAGTGGATAGAAAGACAGACCTTGGTTCAAATTTGGCCTCAGATACTTCCTAACTGTTTGACCTTGGGCAAATCACTTAATCACCATTGACTAGACCTTGCTGCAGTTCTGACTTTGAAAAATATATATAACATTGATTCTAAGACAGAAATTAAGGGTTATTTGAACAGGATATTTTTTTTTCAGAGAGGTGGTTGTTAAATGTTTACCAGCAAATTCCTTATTGTTGGAAATTTAGGTTTCTAGCTTGTTTCAACATTTTTTGTTGCAATTGAATTCAATGCCACTATGAAAAATTCTGGTTATAATTTTAATTTTATAAGGTTTTCAATGTCCATTCTCCAAAATGAAATTATTAGACCAAAGGGCATCATTATGTTTGTGATTTTTCCCCCAACTTATGTATGAAAGAATTTAATGGTTTTTATACAATCACATCAGCAATGTGTCTTATTCCATTTTGATAAGTTTGCCAGTCTGAAGACTATTATAAAGCATAGTATCTTCCTCATATTAGGTTAATAAATTAATGTTTATTGATTAACTCAAAGCTATCCTAGTTAGAATTTCTTATTATGTGTTAGAGTTCTTTTTCAAGGGATTATTAACAGTTTCCGTCTATTATAAAAAACTATTCATAACACTTACTTGATTAATTCTTTATTCATCCAGGCAATAAACATCTATGAAGTATATACTCTGTGCAAAAGATCTTTGCTCTAAGGGCTAGGAGTAAAAAGAAAAACCTAAAAAAGCAGTCCTTGCTCTCAAGGATTGAACAGTCTAATAGGGAAGACAAGACTCTAAGAAGTATATATATATGAGGAGGAAGAGAATTCTGTGCATGGGGGAAAGCCAATAAAAATGCCCAAAGTCTAAATCAGAGTGTTCTGTTCAAAGAACAGGAAGAAATTCAGTCATATGATCACAGAATAGTATCTCAAAGTTCTCTTTTAACATCTTTTCATTTAAATAGAGATATTAATGAAAAATCAGTAACACATAACTGATTTGACTCATCAGTTTTGTCCTCTGGAACAAAAGAGATGATAATGGCCTAAACAGTGTATTTTGACCAATAGAAAATAGGTGGGAAAGAAAGAGAGAGGAACAAAGGGAGAGAGGGAGGAAGGAAGGAAGGAAGGAAGGAAGGAAGGAA
>NW_025380003.1:0-5470 GCF_016433145.1 Gracilinanus agilis | reverse complement strand
CCTCCTCCTCCTCCTCTTTCTTTATCTCTGTATTCTCCTTCTTCTACTACTCTAGGAACCTTTTTAAAATGCAAGCAGTGGAAGCATTACTCTGTCTAAAACTTTAATTGCAGAAGTTAGAGTTAATTTACATTGAATGGACCAACTCATGATTGCTGTGTTGCCAAGGTCTTATTAAAATTCTTTATGTAAACTGAGTCACTTGGCTTAATGTTATGTAATGAATAATCCAGAGGACCACTCTGAACTAAAAGTCCCACATCCTGTAGTTCTCTTAATCTGTCTTATATAGGATGCTATAGGGGACCTCCTCAGCGCTCTTTTTCCTGCCAATTTCTCCTGCCCCTCCCCTTCCATCTTCCAGCCCAGATTCTCCAGCTGCACTCTTCCCCCCTTCCCCCTCCTGCCTAGCTCTTTTTCCTGCCAAAGGACCCCTTGCTGAGTGGGGCTCTATCCAGCCAAATTCTCTGACCCCCTCTCGCCCTGCTTTCCTGCTATCCTCCTTCCTCTCCTCCACCTTTTCCTCCTTGCTCTCCCCAGATCCGGATCTCCCTGGGGCACCTCAGATCCTGTACTCTCCATCTTTTCTTTTTTGTTTGTTTTTCATTCCACCTACCTCCTGCTTCTTGCTACTGTTGCTCTGTTGTACCCAAATTTTAATACCTAGCCCAGGTTTGATCATGGCCGGAGGAAGAATCACACTGACAATGCAATATGCAAGAAGAGGCTCGTTCTTTACTAGCAATAATAGCTAGGGTCACTAGGCAGAGAGGCATGCCTGAACGACCCCTTGGAATTCTCAGACAAGAGTTTATATAGAAATGTTTGGGGAAGGGGGTTGGTACATACATAATTATCAAGGTAGTTTCAGGGACAGGTGGTCAGGAAGCATCTGGGGGGGGTTTCAGGGTCAGGGGTCTGGAAGCATTTGGCAAATATACATTAAATAGGCAAATATTGTTAAGCAGGCAAACATAGGCAAACATTCCTCAAGAAGGTTAATATTCATCAGATAAGATAGCTTCAGTTTTAGGTTTATGATAGGGGGAGATAAGGAAGACTGTGCTGGGAAACCTTGGGGGCTGGGGGTAGCTTGTCCAGGCCAGAAATAGTTCAGTAGACTGCCAGACTGATTTTTAAATCCAACAGCTCTTTTCCTCTCTCTTCCTTCCTGCCTATCCCCCCCCCAAATGAGCCTCTCCACTCTGAGACTCCCCATCACCCCCCTTCCCAACTTTATCCCTCCCACCTGGGCAATCCTCAGGCTCCCTGCTCCCTGCCCAGCCTGTTCCTGCCTGATACCTGCCACCGGACCCCCTGCTGAGAGTTCTTCAGAAGCATGTAAGGTCCTTTCCCCTACCCCCTAGCACAGAAGACCCCCAACTCACATGGACTTTTTTTCAAACTCTCCCCCACCCCTGTGCAACCTCTAATTTCCTGCCTGGGAATGGTTTACACCTGCACCTGCTGTTTTCTTTTATTTTGTTCTGTTCTAGTTCACAAAATAAAGTACAATGTTACAAAACTTGATGGACAGCTTTTGGTCCCCTGAGGTTTTTGATAACCTTGGGGTTCAGAGTCTTGGGAGGTTTCCTTTTTATAAATCTTTTGCTACTCTTGGGAGGTTTTGTTTTTAACCATTAACACCAAAAGGCTGCCTGCTTAATATGCAGGCCCAAATGCAAGGCTAACTGGAGATTTTAAAGAGATACGTGCCTGGCCTCCAGATACAACAGGAAGACCCCTCTCTACCTCAGCCTCAGGTGGAAGATAACTCTCCACCTACACCTCAGAGGGAAGATCCTTTTCTACTTGTACCTCAGGTGGAATTTCTCCTCTCATGTCTCGTGCAGCTTCTGGCCACCCTGTTATCCCCTGCCCCTTTTCCCAGTGCCCCACCATCTCCTGCCCCTTCTCCCAGTCCACAGCCCAGTCTGTCCCTGGACCAAGCCCTTCCCGCCACCCCGCCCCTTACTTTTTTGGTATCAACTGAAACTTCCACAAAAAAAGACTAGGACCGCACATGAATCATATGAATGCCTTTTCCCCTTAAGGGAAGTGCCCACATTACAGACAAATGTGAACATAGTGACCGTAAGGCACCACACGCCTTTTACTCCCCAGGATACAGAAAAATTTAAACAAAATGTTCCCTCATATGAAGATGAATCAATTGTAGTCATCAAAACCCAGAAAATAACATTTTCTGCACATATGATCCTATTTATCAGGATGAGCAAAACTTGCTTCAGGCCTTTTTGATTGAATGGGAGAAAGGCAAAATTATTTCCACTGTTAGTAGAGCTAGAGGAAGGAATGCAGTTCATGACCCAAAATGGAATTATAATGATGAGGATGAATATTTGTAGCTATGCTGTGCCAGGGAGGCATTGCTAAAGGTAAAGCATGAATGCTCCAACAAGCCTGGCACATAGACCAAATTTAAAAACCTAAAACAATTGGAGGATGAATCACCCTCCCAATTTTATGGACAGACTAGTTGAACTGGGAGGAAGGTATATAGACCTAGAGCTCACTAGAGAAAGGGATGTATGGAAAATATGGAGACAATTTGTGAACAACTGTTCCAAAGTGGTCCAAGACTATTTCAAAACTAACTGCCCAAGGTGGCCTAATATTGTCCTAAAGGATTTGCACAGGGTCACAGTATACATTTCTAAAGCCCATGAACAAAGAAATAAGGAAAGAAATGATTTGGTAGCAAAATTATGGAAAAAAAACTAAAAACCTTAAAGGAAAGACTTGGCAAACAAGAGAAAGGATGTCAAGCAGTGACCACTGTCCCTTTGCAGGAATCTACAAATCAATCATTAACGTGCCATTTTTGTGCATGATGAATTGTTGGAATTTGAAACAGGCAATTTGGAATAATAATTTCAGAAATAATACCTTTAGAAATAATAACTTCAGGAATAATAAGACATTTAGAAATCCTAACAATTATAGAAATCTTAACAATTATGACAATAATACTCCACATCCAATCCAAATCAGGCAAACTCATAACTCATAACAACAGCAATATATCCAAAGTGGAGCTTGTCCACACTATACTCAGGGTGAGACTGCTCCTCAGTCTAGGGGAGTCCAAGGAAATCCCCAAAACACACCAAATACGCAAAGATCTTTATAAATGTGTAAGGGATAGGGTACTCAAATCACAGGGTACAGGCTTTGATTTCCCAGTCCTTGATGTCTTAATGCCAGAAATTAAAAGGAATATTTCGAACAAAAAATATTACAAGTACATACAAGATTCTCTTAGAAAGTTAAGCACGGTCTAATAAGCCTAATAAAATATCTAAATCACTAGAAATTTGGATCATTATTAAAGTTAACCCAATTTTGCAATATGTAGCAAAAGCACCTTAAAATGAGTGACAGTATTTGGAGCTTTTACAATTAAATACAGACACTACATTGGAATTGACATAAATCTTTTGAAGGGAAAAATTGTGGCTCCATATTTAAACTGTTTGTATTGGTTAATCTATAATATTGCTTCCATGTCAAGAGAGCATCTTCTACTGATGATGTTATTGTGTTGGAGTAATTGTTTGCTTTAAGAATTATTGCTATATAGTTATTTGTAATTTTTGCTGCTGGATATGTACTTTGTACCATCCTGTAGTTGACTCTAAACATATACCTTTGTAAAAGTCCATGAACAAATTGGACAGAAAACTTGTATTGATAACTTGATGTACTTGTATTTTGTATATTTTGAAAATTTGGTATTTTCTTTGAATGTGTTTTAGCCATTGCCTATTGTTTTATAAACCTATTACTTTCCTTTGAAAAAATCATTTCCACTCACACTGTGGATCGTGGATAAGTTAAAAAGGAATGGATCTCAATTCTTGGGTAAGAAATCTTTATATTCTGCCTCCCCTTGAGTGACACTGATTGTAATAGATATTTTTTTGATTGTCACTGATTGTAAGATATATATTTTTATTTTTAGAACTTTTTTATAATTGTATGAGCAAATGAGTTTTCTGAAGCACATGTCACCAATATTAAAATGTTTTTTGATTTTACACTAATGTAGGTTTAGTATGTCCATTGGTATGTCCAGTAGCTCTAAATGTAACTGCCTGCCCCAAAGTCTTAGCCTATTGAAACTGCTACTGACTCTTTAACTAGGATGGGTCTTTGCTTCTTGAATATGTCTGATTCAAGGGAATGGGATTCAAAAGGAGCACAGACTTCGTCTGCACAGTGCCAAAGAAGAATGGACTTAACCTGAACGGTGCCACAAGAGCACACAGTTCAAAAAGAAACCAATCCAGGTAGGACTGATGAAATTCTGTGCCAATGCGAAAGGACTTAAAGCGTGTGAGACTCGAGGTTGTGGTGCTGGACATCTGTTAAGACGCGGGACTCCTTGTGCTACACTCCTTGTAAAATACTTTCTATCAAGTACCTAACAACTGGCTGTTCTGGCTCCCCTATCCACGTTTGAGCCCAGATCTTGGGGGTTCCAGGCCCAGGAGGGCAGCCTGCGAGTCACCCGATTCCTCCAACTGGGGATGGGGTCCGCCCCTCCTTGGGTCTCCCCAAAGCAGAAGGAGCAGCAGGATGTTCAGAGATCCCCGAAGGAGGGAAACCTGTGGAAGGGGAGCCTGGGCATGGACTGTCAGCTGCTGCCCTCTGCCTCGGTTTTTTTCTGTGTCAGAAGTGGGGATCCGGGTAGCACCTCCCCAAGTCCTGGAGAGCAGAGATCCATGGATTGATCAGTCAGTCAACACACTTATTAGGCACTTGCTGTGTGCCAGGCTTCTGGTCTACAGAAGCAGCAGCAGGGCATGGTGGGAAAGGGAAATGGGGGTGTGGGGAGAAGGCTGCAGCCTCCCAGGGTGGGGAACAATTCCCATATACCCCTCCCCTAAGAAGCCTCTACACCCAGGGGCTCCATTTCCCAGAATGCCGGTTCACAGACTTCTCCCTAGACTTAGCTCCTCCCCCCCGCGATAGCCGCGGCAGTCTCTTGTGGGCGGTCTCAGCTCCGGCCAGGCGCGCTGCGGTGCTTCTTGGACCTTTGCTGGGTGAGAGGGGGAGGGGAGGGAGGCAATCCGGGCGGGAGGATGGATTTGTGCTCAATCAATGTTTTCTTAGTCATCTGCTGTGCGTCAGGCTCTCTCGCTTGAGGAACTCTCCAGGCCCAACCATGGCTCTAAACCAAGGGACCCCGGCAAGAGGACTTCATTTCCCAGAATGCCTAGGTTCTGACGTCATGCAATTCTTGGCACGTCACCCCAAGGCGTTCTGGGAGTCTCACCTGGCCAGTCGCAGCTCTCGGAAGGCTCACAGTTGTGGTTTTTGGACCTTTTCTGGGGGGGAGGGGGAGGGGGAGGGGAGGCCGTGGGCAGCCGCAACCCAGGCTCCCAGCTCTGGCGACTGAGACTTTCTGCTCCGGAACTCCTGGGGGGCGGGAAGACCTCAGTGC
>NW_025380002.1:0-8680 GCF_016433145.1 Gracilinanus agilis | reverse complement strand
TATATATACATATATATATAGCAAATAGAAAGTAAGTTCAAAGGGAAGACACTTAACAAGAAGGATATTTAATATTTATTATGTGTAAAGCAATATGATAAGCTCCAGGGATACACACAGAAAATTAAAACAGTTCCTGCCCTCAATGAGCTCCTATTCTTAATGAGGGAGACAACATAGCACTTAGCACAGTATCTGCCACATAGTAGATGCTTAATATGTTCTAGTTGACTATTTGGCATAAAGATGGCTTCAGCTACAGAGCTGGTGAAAGGCCCTGCAGTCTTTGGGAGGTAGAGGCAATGTGGATTAATGCATTTCCTGAATGTCGATTCCATTGCTGAGGCCATTTTGGTTTTTGCCATTGGGCCATCTGATAAGTGCCAGGAACTTCGGTGGTTGCTGAGGAGGCAAGGGTTAATGTTTGCATGGAGTCAGTTGCCAGATTGGGTCTTTCCAAGGCCTGCTCCCCTAAATGGTAACTGTGGGGGCTGGATTGGAAAAGGGACTATTCCTAAAATTCTGAGGAATGGGTACATGAATGTAGTGGAAGATGACTGTGCTGCAGAAAATGATGAACATGATCAATACCAAGAATCATGGAAAGATGTACAAGAATTCATGCATACTGATATCAGCAGAGCCAAGAAAGTAATATTCACAGTAACTATAATAATGTAAATGGAAAAAAACAGCCAGAAAAAGCGAATATTGCAGAATTATAAAACACAAGCATCACCCCAAAGAAGAATTATGAGAAGATGTCCATCATATCCCTTTGCAGAGAAGAGAGGTCCATGAATATGGTGCATTATACATATGTTTGGATTTTTGTATTGATCTATTTTATTATTTATTAATTTATTAATAGTTTTAATTAATTCTTTCTTCCTTTGGGTGAAGGATTTAAAAATATTATTTTTTGTTTTAAAAAGAAGATAGTTCTCTGGAAGGAAGAAGAGAGAAAATCCAGAAGGAAATTATGGTGATAAAAAATTACAGCTACTAATAAAAATTATTTAGGAAAAAAATACTAGGTTTGCCTGCCCACCAGTGGTGGTTGGTTACCAATCTCCAACTAAAATTGAACATTTCCTTCAAGTATTTAAAAATATGATTTGGAAGAGGGGGGTCTACAGGTATCACCAGATTATGAAAGGGGACTGTGACATTCCTACCACAAGGTTAAGGACCCATATATCAGATTCTCATTCTTTTTTGTAAAACCCCTTATTTTCCACCTTAGAATTAATTCTATGTATTGGTTCTAAGGCAGAAGAGTGGTAAAGGGTAGGCAATGGGGGTCAAGTGACTTGCCCAGGGTCACATAGCTGGAAAGTGTCTGAGGCCAGATTTGAACCCAGGACCTCCCATCTCTAGGCCTGGCTCTCAATCCACTGAGCTACCCAGCTGCTCCCCTAGATTCTTATCCAGTTTTAAGTTCTATGATCTTAGACTTGGAGTAAAAGTCCTAGAGATGGCAGGTGGCCTCATGGATAGAGTACTACTGCCCAAGAAGATCTAAGACTAGGCAGGTATCCCTGTATTAAGTCATCCAATCTCTCCTAGCCTCGGGGTCTATAAGAATGAAATAGGGATTTTAAAAAGAAAACCCTACTTCACAGGGATGTTGTGAAGATCATTTGAAATCATATTTGTTAATTGTTTTGTAACCTTAAACCAACATACAAAGATTAATTCTTATTAGTATTACAGATTCAAAGCAGGAAGAGTTGGAAGTTGTACAATACAGTGGATAGAACTTCACAATTGGAGTCAGGACCTGGTTTCAAATCTGATCTTAGATACTTTCTAACTATGTGACCCTGGGCAGGTCACTTAACCCTAATTGATTAGCCCTTTCCACTCCTCTGTCCAGAACTGAGGCTAAGATAGAAGGCAAGGGTTTAAGAGAGAGAGAGAGAGACAGACAGACAGACCTGGGAAACCATCAAGTCCAGTCCCTTCATTTTACAGAGAACACCAAAGCCCAGAGAGGTCAGTAACTTGTAGTAATAAGTGACAGAACCCAGGTTTCTGGCTCCAAATCCAGTCCTCTTTCTACCATACCCCAAGATGTCACCAGTTGATGCATGTCCTTACCATGATCATCCCTATCCATGCAAAGCATAGACCTGCAAGATGAATCCCTTTGAGGCAATCTCCCATCTCTCTTTCCTGGCTCCTTCTCCCCCCCCCCCAACAATAGGATGAATTGGGGAGGGGGAGGCACATGCTGAAGAGCTAAGGAAGAGGTATAATGTGACAGTGTAATTACACAGTTCAGCCAATTACTTAGTCATTATACTTGAACTCACCACATATTTGGAAGCTAAATTACAATATAATTTCTAGGGTCTCCTCTTTCATGGGGCTGGGGGAAGGGGACAGAATGTATCAGCTCCTGACCCTGTGATTATACAGTCATTGCCTTATACTTACACACTCAAGATTTGCCATGAATTTGCAAAGTTGTGTTGTAACATGGTTATTTGTGGCATGCAGAGCTAATTGGCCACGAAAGGAGCCTCCTGTGATTCTCAGGGAGTTTTCCTGATCGACCCAGTTGGCCAAGTCCCTTTCCTATTCTGTAAGGAGGGACTCAGGAGGTCAGACTCTGAATGCCTCCATGTGGTTCACTTCATTGCATGTGCCATGGATATCCTGGGATCAGAGATTCCAGAATCCCAGGTTTAGAGATGGAAAGAACCTCAGAAGCCTGCTAGTCCAACTCACACATTCCTGACTGGTGATCACTCAACCTTTGCTTGAAGGCTTTCAGTGAAGGCAACTCTGCTGGCTCCCTTTCCACCTTTGGACAGCTATTATTGCCAGGCAGATTGTGCTTAAACAGGCTAAATTTTATCTACTAGTTCTGCCATCTAAGGACCTAAGGAAATCTCTTAACTCTTTTCTAAATGAAAACCTTTCACTTTTTTCTTTTAAATTTTTTTTGATATTTATGTTTAACATTCTTTTCTTTCTAAATTTTGAGTTCCAAATTCTTTCCTACTCCCTCCCCACTTCCTGAAAAAGCAGGCAATTTGGTATTAATTATGCATATGGAGTCATGCAAAACATATTTCCATATTAACCATGTTAGAAAAAACCAAGAAATATAAAGGGAAAAAATTATACTTCAATTTGCACTCAGAGATTATCAGTCCTCTTTCTGAAAATGGACAGAATTTTTCATCATTAGTTCTTTGGAATTTTCTTGGATCATTATATTGATCAGAGCAGCCAAGACTTTCACAGGCAAGTGATTATCATTACAATATTGATGTTACCATATATAATGATCTCCTGGTTCTTCTCACTTCATTTTGCATCCCTTCACGTAGTTCTGAAACTACTCCACTTTATCATTTCTTATAGCACAATGGCATTCCATCTCAAACAACAGTTTGTTCACCCATCTCACAACTGATATGCATCTCCTTGATTTCTAATTCTTCACCACAACAAAAAGGGCTGCTATAAATATTTGTGTACAAATAGGTCCTTTTCCTTTATCTTTGATCTTTTTGGATAGAGACCTAATAGTGGTGTTAGTTCTGGGTCAGAGGGTCTGCATAGCCTCTTTTATAGCCCTTTGGGCATAGTTCCAAGTTGTTCTCCAGAATGGTTGGATCCTTTTACTACTCTGCCAGCAGTTCATTAGTTACCTATTTTCTCCAACTCCCTCCAGCATCTTTCATTTCTAATAAGTGCAAGGGGGTTCCTCAGAGTTGTTTTAATCTGCATTTCTCTAATGAATAGTGATTTAGAACATTTTTATATGACTAGATGTCAGATTACTGCCTGTTCCTGTCCTTTCACCATTTATCAGTTGAGAAATAGCTCTTATTTTTATAAATCTGACTCAGTTCTACAAGTTCTACACTTAGTATATATTTGAGAAATAAGAGCTTTATCACAGAACCTTGCTGTAAAATTTCTTCATTTCATTTAATTATCTATTGTACTTTTGAATTATTTCTTTTAATTAGATAAATCTCTTTTAAGTAAAAATTTAGTTTTTACTTTTACTATGTCTGAGATCATGATTGCTACTCTTGCCTTTTTTTTAACTTCCATTGAAGCATATTAGATTCTACTCCAGTCCTTAATTTTAATTCTCTGTGCATCTTTTGTTTCAAGTGTGTCTCTTATAAACAACATATTGTTAGATTCTGGTTTCTAATCCATTCTTCTCTCTCCTTGTAAGCTCAGCCCATTCACATTCATGGTTATGATTTTGTTGTTGTTCTGTTGACTTTCTTCTTTCTAATTCTTTGTAATCTCATTTGGGGTTTTCTTTGCAAAGATGCTGGTGTGGTTTGCCATTTATTTCTCCAGTTCATTTTGTAGATGAGGAAACTGAGGCAAAAAGGGTTAAATGACTTGTCCAGAGTCACATAACTAGTAAGTGTCTAAAGCCAGATTTGAACTCAGAAGATCCTGGCACTCTATCTACTGCACCACCTACCTGTCCAATTTTCCTTCATCCTATTTTCTTCTGTTTCTTCCTCTCTTTCTCTTTTTGTCCTGTCCCTCCTCAAAAATATGTGTTTCTTGTAACCATTGCCTCCCTTAATCAAACCTCCCTTTTATCATCTCCCTCTTTTTTCTTTACCCCTTTCCATCTCATTTCCCTATTGAATAAATTATATTTCTATACCCAGCTGAATATGTCTATGTATTCTTCTTGATTTGAAACAATTCCAATGAGAGTGAGGTTCAAACGTTGGCCCCCCATTTTCCTCTCCATTGTAAAAGCTTCTTTTGGTGCACCTCTTAAAAAAATCTCTCTCCCCGCATTCTACCTTTCCCTTTCCCCTTCTCCCAGTATATCTTTTTCTCACCCCTTCATTTTTTTATCATTTCAATATAATTGGCTTATACCCTTGCTCTCTGTCTATGAAAACTCCTTATAGGTACCCTAATAATGTTAAAGTCCTTAGAAGTTACATGTATCACCTTCCCACATAGGAATGTGAACAGTTTACTTCTATTGAGTCCCTTGTGATTGCTCTTTCATGTTCATCATTTTGTGCTTTGCTTGAGTCCTATTTGTCAGATTTTCTATTGAGTTTGTATCTTTTCATCAAGAATATTTGAAAGTCCTTTATTTCATTAAAAATCCATTTTTTTACCTTGAAGGATTATACTCAGTTTTGCTGGGTGTGTTATTTTGGGTTGCAATCCTAGCTCCTTTGCCTTTCAAAATATCATATTCCAAGCTCTCCCCTCCTTTAATGTAAAAGCCACTAAATCTTGGGTGACCCTGACTGTGGCTCCACAATATTTAAATTGTTTCTCTCTGGTTGCCTAAAGTATTTTGGTTTTGACCTGGGAGCCCCAGAATTTGGCTATAATATTCCTTTGAGTTTTCATTTGGGAATCTCTTTCAGAAAGTGATAGATGGATTCTTTCCATTTCTGTTTTACCCTCTGGATCTAAGACATCAGGGCAGTTTTCCTTCACAATTTCTTTTTCTTTAAGGCCTTACTTTCCAATTTAGATTCAATATCATGTAGTAGTTTCAAGGCAGAAGAAAACATTGAGGACTAGGCATTGAGGGATAGGGATAGGTGACTTGCCTAGGGTCACACAGGAAGTTTCTGAGGTCAGATTTAAACTCAGTACCTCTTGTCTCTAGGCCTGGTTCTCAATCCACTGAGTCACCTATCTGCCTCTACCTTCATAATTTCTTAAAATATTGTTTCTAGTTTCTTTCTTTCATCATGCCTTTCTTAAATAAATAAAATTTTAAATAATCTCTCCTCAATCTATTTTCCAGGTCAATTGTTTTTCCAATGAGATATTCCACATTTTCTCCTTTTTCATCTTTTGTCTTTGTTTGATTGTTTCTTGATGTCTCATAGTGTCACTAGCTTTTACTTGCCTAATTCTAATTTTTAAGGAATTCTCTTTTTCAGTGAGATTCCATACTTCTCCCCCTATTTTATTTGTTTAGTTTTTTAAGTTCTTCTCTTAGTGAATTTGACCAATTCTGTTTTTTAAGGGATTATCTTCTCCAGTATTTTTTCCCTTTAGAATTATATTCCTTAGCACTTTTCATATTTTTTGCATTTAATTTTTATATTATTTTTCAATTACATATAAACAAACATTTTTAGCATTGTTTTTTAAGTTTTGAGTTCCAAATTCTCTCCTTACCTCTTTCTCTATCCTTGAGAAAGCACAATACATATGCAGTCATGTGAGGCATTTCTATATTAGACATGTTGCAAATGAAAACAGACCTAAAGCCAAAATTAATCATAGTAATTTTTTAAAAGGATGCTTCTGTCTGCATTCAGACTCCATCAGTATTTTCTCTGGCGGTGGATAGCATTTTTCATCATAAGTCCTTCAGAATGGTTTTAGATCATTGCATTTCCAAGGACAGCTAAGTCATTCACAGTTCTTTTCCTTTCCTAAATCTCTTTGGGATACAGACCCAGTAGTGGTATTGCTGGGCCAAAGGGCATGCACAGTTTTATAGCCCTTTGGATATATATATAGTTCCAGATTCTCCTCCAGAATGGTTGGGCCAGTTCACTACTCCACCAGTAGTTCATTAGTTTATCTATTTCTCCCTTTTCCCTTCCAACATTTGTCATTTCTGATAGGTGTGAGGTGGTACATCAGGGTTAGTTTAATTTTCACTTCTCTAATCAATAGCAACTTAGGGTATTCTTTATATAACTATAGATAGCTCTGATTTCTTCTGAAAGTTGCCTGTTCCTCTCCTTTGACCATTTATCATTTGGGGAATGACTTGCATTGTTATACATTTGACTCCATTCTTTATATATTTGAGAAAAGAGGCTTTTACCAGAGAAACTTGCTGTAAACACCCCCACCCAGTTTTCTGTTCCCTTATAATCTTGTCCATGTTGTTTGTTTCCATTTGTGCAAAGCCTGTTTAATTTGATTTAATCAACTAACTGCTGATATTTGTTGAGCTTGTAGACCACTAAAACCCACCAATCTTATTTTTTTTAAAAAGCAGTTACCTTAGTCATTTTCTACTGATGGATTTGATGATTTTTAACTTGAAAATTAATTCTTTCTATGTATCCTTTTTAAATTTCATCTTGTTAAGTTTGGACCATTGATCTGGTTTGTCAAGACCTTATGGGAGCCTTATTCTGTCACCAAATGATGATGATGATGTCAATGTAATACCTACTAAGTGCCAGGCACCCAGGCATGCAGGTTAAGCACTTTACAAACATCTATTTAGTCTACACGACAACTCTGGGAGAGCATGCCATTATTATTATCTTCATTTTATAGTTGAAGAATCTGAGGCAAACAGAGGGTAAGTGACTTGGCCATGGTCAGCTAATAGGTATCTGAGGCTGGATATGAATTCAGATCTTCCTGACTCTAGGCTTTAACCATTGCACCACCAAGCTGCAATAAGTTACTCCCAAATTAATTGATCTTTAAATTTGATAATGATAGAATCTCTGCCTCCATTCACTTTTTTGATTATATATATCATCACAGGGCCAAGGATAGATCTCTTTGATCTTCTGCTGATCTTCTGCCAAGACAACACAAGCCCATTGATGGGCACTTTATAGGGATCAACTAGTTTCAAGTCTCCCTCCTATACTCTTGTGTGGCCCATATCTATCTATCTTGTCTACAAGGATAGCAGGAGACATTTTCAAATGTTTTGCTGAAGTCTAGGCACCCAGAATCCATCCCATCACTCTGTTCAGAGACTCATAAGAAAAGTAAATGCAGGGGTGGCTAGGTGGCTCAGTGGATTGAAAGCCAGACCTGGAGATGGGTGGTCCTGGGTTCAAATCTGGTCTCAGACACATTCTTGCTATCTGGCCCTAGGTGAGTCATTTAATTCTGATGGTTTGGTTCTTACTGTTCTGCCTTGAAAACTGATACTTGGTGTTGATTCTAAGACAGGAAATAAGGATAAAAGTAAGTGCAGTGAGTATGGCTTGATTTCCTTTTGATAAAGCCTGGCTACCTCTTAATTACTTAGTTACTCTCTTCCTAGATGTTCACTTAATACTCCAGTATTCTAATGGGCCCGTGATCTTCTCAGTGTGGACTTTCCCTCCAGTGACACTGATTGTAGCCTACCCAGACCTGCCCCATCCCTTGTGACTCTGGTCCCTGGCCTCCTATAAATCTTCCTCAGGGGATGCACTTCTCCATGTATGGGAACATTCCTCTCGATTCCTTCATATTATGAGGAGACCAATAGAACATCTGGGGTGCCCAGCATCTATCATTCTTGGCTCCATCTTCATCAAAGAATGTTATCAAATTTATTTGTACATACATAAGTGCAGACATATATACATATATGAACCAGTGTATAACATGTGCTAGATTTTGGCAGGAATGAAAGAATTCCAGGAATGCAAACTTGTAGGTCTAGAGCTTTCATAGGCCTTACCCTCTTCCTTGTTTGAAAACTGGGACATTTGCTCTTCTTCAGACCTTCAGCTCCTCTTTGATTCTTTACAGTTTCTCTGCTCTGTACCCTGATGAAACCATCGCTGGAGTTTTCAATTCAGTTCTTGGTGCCACACTTCAGGGGTGCCATTGATAAGAAATTCTCTGGAGAAGAACAACCAGGGTAGTAGAGGGCAAGAGAGAGGGATGGAGAGATAGAGATAGAGGGGAAGGAAGGAAGGAAGGAAGGAAGGAA
>NW_025380001.1:0-4880 GCF_016433145.1 Gracilinanus agilis | reverse complement strand
TTTCTTTCTTTCTTTCTTTCTTTCTTTCTTTCTTTCTTTCTTTCTTTCTTTCTTTCTTTCTTTCTTTCTTTCTTTCTTTCTTTCTTTCTTTCCTTCCTTCCTTCCTTTCCCATATGGAAGGGGTAAAAAGGTGTTTTAGTTGGGTGAATATTAAAAGGTCTTGTCACCAGGGAATTGAATAATTATCAGTCTCCAATTGAAAAATAACCTCAAGTCAAAATGACTTTTATGGAAATTTATTTATAAATGAAAAGAAGAAGAGAAAATAAGAAAATCAGAGAGAGGATAGGATAGGATAAGTAATCTAACACACTAAGTAATTTGCTCTGGCCCCCTAGTTTAACCCAGGCAGATCTAATTAGTCCTCAAGTGGAGGAGACTCAGCCTTGAGCTCAAGGCCAAAGGGCCAGAGAGCCCCAGAGGTGACTGAAGAGGAAACTTCAGTCACAGAGTCTCTTTTGAAAGAACAGTTCCTTTAGAGAAGTCCAGGAAGATTTAGTCTTTACACTCACCATATGTAATTCACCAGAGGAGAGATTAACAGCAGTCTTACTTAGTCTAAGGTCTCAGCCAGCAGTCAATGCTCCTCTAGGTCCTAGTCATCCACCACACGAAGAAGCAAGCAGCCAAGAGCCAAAAGGGGCAAGCCCTGGAAGTTCTTTCAATTTATCCAGGCCATTTTCTTTCATCACTCCCTTCCAGTTTACGTGTCCAAACACAACAGATGCTTTTCTTAGGACCACCTAGGGGATAGTCAGTCCATTCTGATTTGTCACCCATTCTTGCACATGTGGGTCACAGACCTCCCCTTGAGAGTTAAGTGGAGTTGTTTACACTTTTGGTGATTAGATTTGAGAATGGGCAAGGTAGATTTAATCTTACTATCACAATCCCCCCCTGGTCATTTGGGAGACTTATCTCCCCAAGTGATCATTTGACATAATCATCTTGTATCCATAAAAATCTTCTAACTACAATAGTTAGAGATAAGTAGAAGAAAAAGAAAGAGTGAGAGTAAAACCAATGTTTTGCTAGGCATATTGACAAAAAACTAATTAGGGTGCAATCCCCTTTAGCATAAGAGTTTACAATTCAAAATAATTGTGTTCAATCCCCTTAAGTTCGATCAACTGTACCCCAAAGCTCATTATGGATCATCTTGATTCAGTGTAGGTTTTTGCAGGTATCTTTTTCCAAATAGTTCATTTTCTGCGTTCAAAACGTTAGCAGACTACTTTTCCTGAAAATTTTCTAGAACAAAATTTTAAATCTTGGACTTTTCTGAAAATACAATCCCCCTGAAGAGGGTATTGACCAACACCCAGATCAGCTCAGAATACATCATTGAGTTATGGGGTGTATGAGTCAATTATCAAAAGAAAAACCAAAAACATAAAAAGAAAAACAAATAGAAGAAAAATTAAACTTTGGGAGAAATAAAAAATTCAAAATAAGAATCAAAATATCAAAAATCTATGTATATAAAAATTTCTAAGTAAACAAGAATAAATTCATAACAGGTCCTTGTATTACGGTCCAATTTAATAATTTTTAACAGGCCCTTGATTTAGGGTCCAATTTAAGTAAATTGTGTCCCATAAATCTGTAGACAAAATGCAGTAATATTGTATTTACCCATTAGCAGCCAAAACTACAGGAAGTTGCCATTCTATAAGAGAGAAAAAAAGGATCAGATTTATGTGCAAGGGAAGTGTCATTCACTGGTCTGATTTAACCTCATTCTCAGCGATAGGGGAACCAGAATGATGGCCAATCTTCAGTACTTGACTGGCAGTGTAGGAGAAAGTGTCCTATGTCTTAACATATGTCAAGCATTACAACTTAGAGTCTCACACGGAGTTTTTCCTTAGCTAGAGGTTAAGGTCAAGGTGTGAGAATTTACAAGTAAGGGTGTGGTCCCTTTAAGTACTTTACACTTTTAAGTAAGCCACATCTCAAGATTTAATTAACTTTTGGGTGGAGGGCAGGCTAGGAACCTTTTATCTGAGGCTAAGTATAGAATTAAGTAGCTGCTAAGGGTAAAAAAAACCCAATAGAATCCATGTGCTTCCTAAGCATGTGTTTCTTCTTTTGGGTAAAATGCTGCTTTTCTGAATTGGTCTAGGGCAAAAGGAGTTTTTATAAATTACTTTTTCCCTTTTGGGAGCTCTAAAAGCCATTCTTGGACAGGTGGGTCACAGATCTCCCCACTTGAGAGTTAAGTGGAGTTGTTTACACTTTTGGTGATTAGATTTGAGAATGGGTAAGGTAGATTTAATCTCATTATTATACACATCTATCACTATCCACTAAATTAACTCCTCCCAATAGAAATCTTCTCTTAAGCCAAGTAAGTATAATTAGGCAAAACCACTCTATTCCTTGGCTATGTTAGAAAATATATATCTCATTTTGCACCTCTAAGTCATTACCTCTTTACCAAGAAGTGAGTGGAATGCCTTATCATTGGTCTTCTGATGACCTGATTTGTCACTGTATTGATCAAAGTTCATTTGGGTAACAATTCCCATTCAGACAAGGTGGACAGTTTTTCCAGAGGAATATTCCTGCTTATTATGAGACAGGGGAGACAGAATTTCTGATTAGCTAAAAGAATACTCAGCATGTTGCTGAATACCTACTTAAGAGAGACTTTTGGAGGACATCAGCATAGGGCATTGAGAGAAGCAGTCTTGTGAGGCAAGTATGAACTTTTGAATGGCTACTGGGTCCCTCAGAGCTGCATACTCATTGGGCCTCCCATAATGTTCTTTGAGTCCAGTGCTTGCTATATTAGAGAATGTGGTAACAAATGAAATTCTCTTAAGGCTGTGTTTCTTCATTTTGAAATATTAATTTATCAATAAACTACTAAAGAAAATCTAATTAGCCAGTGGACTCCCTCCCCAGTACAAACAGATGCCAAAGAACACACAGCTGGGCAATAGCTTGCAGAGCCTGGCCAAATGAGAGCAGCTGATCAAGAGAGCAAGAGCTTGACTAGAAGAAGGTGTAAAACAAAGGGACTTCCTGTGGCATAAACCATTACATTCTCCATCACTCAGTCTCTCCCCTGGACATCAACAGCCATTGGGAAGGTCGACCTACAGACCCCAACTCCTCCCTCACTACTTCATCAAAGGAAGGAGAGTGTTCTTGCTGAGATTTGGAAAACACCAACATATTTTGCCATATGACTAGGCCACTGCAGTCTAAAATGGCAGTTGCTTACTACATGGTGGCTAGAGAGAGTCTCTTGTGATCAAATAAATAAGGAGCAGGTCATCAATTCTACTTCCAACAAAAGCCAGCCCAATGAGATGCTCTAAAGTCTAGAAGTAAGTTACTTTAACTTAGAAGCTGACTGATCGTCTAAACCTGACGTGTAAGAAAAGTTTCATATGAAAATTATTACAGTTCAATATTAATTTTCCACACTGCTGAGAGAAGATTCTTCTTGGTAAGATCATTCCTTCTCTTCTTGGTTGACATGAAGTGTTTTATTTTGCTCCCAGGTGAAAAATTCCTTTTATTGAGTATTATTTCATCTATTCTAACCTATATAATTTCATTGACTTCTACTTATGATTTTGCTTGGATAAATGACTTTATACAATATCCATTTCTTGTGGTGGTTTTTTTAATGTAACCAATATTTTATGGGATGAAAACAAACTAGCAATATCAAGTTAACTATTATCCTTATTTTGAGAATGGATAAAGTGACAGATATCCTGTATCTCAACAGTATACCCTACTCCTAGACTAATAGATATATGTGATGTGGTATATAGATTTAATTTTAGCCCAGTACCCCTCTTGGAGGTAGGTAAGGGAATGAGCAAATGCCCAGCCATTGCCTTCCTCCTTCCTTCAGAGGCAGAAATCATATTCTCACATAAAGAATCATTATGTATAATGGAAAAAAAAACAAAAAAAAAACCTAGAGACCTTTCCAGTAGGAACAAAGAGAAAGAGATGTTCATTGTCAGTACTATTATTTGATATAGTTCTAGAAATGCTAACTCCTGCAATAAGACAAGAAAAAGAACTTTAGGGAATTGGTATAGGTAAATAAACAAAAATTTTATTTTTGTATAGTATATAATTATATACTGTAGTGAGGAATTTAGGATATTGATTAAGTATTGATTAAAATAAGATATTTGATAAAGAGATCTCTGAGGGTACAGGCAAGGCAGAGTGTTGGTCATGAGACCAGAACTTAGAAGGAGGAACACAGGAAAAGATTCTGACAGTTGGTGAGGTCCTCTCCCTGACTGACTTTCTCTCTGGTTTCTGGTGGAGGCAGACATCTGAGACCTTGCTCTGTGCTGGTGAGAGAGAAGAGAGAACTCTGAAAACCATATGAAGAGGTTTTCTACTTTCCTGACCGAGAGAAGTCATCTTTAAGAAAAAGCTAGTAGATCTGTTTTGCTGGAGAACAGTTTTGGAGAAAGAGAAAGACTGAAGGCTATTTGTCTGGACTATGGTCCATACCAGAGTTAACTTATTGTCAGTTAGCAGCTGCCATCTTGGTTGATTGAATCTATATGTACTTGGAGATATCTTTCTCAAATTAAATTAATTTAATAAGGATTTTAGTTAGATTATAGTCAGATAGTGTTTGGGTTTTTTTTTTTTTTCAGTGACTGCTAGGCAGGATCAGAGTAGCCAGAAGACAAAGAAGAGTTCCCCATGAGGCAAACATAGTGGGTGAAAAGTTAGTTCCCTGTTAGTATTAAGGTTTTCCTTGTCACTAATCCTTATACTTATATCTTTTAATTATAAGTAAATAGATTTTTTTAACATTTATTAATATTCATTTTTAACATGGTTACATGATTCATGCTCCACCTTTCCCCTTCAACCCCCCCCCC
>NW_025380000.1:0-4853 GCF_016433145.1 Gracilinanus agilis | reverse complement strand
TTCCTTCCTTCCTTCCTTCCTTCCTTCCTTCCTTCCTTCCTTCCTTCCTTCCTTCCTTCCTTCCTTCCTTCCTTCCTTCCTTCCTTCTTCCTACACACTCTGGGATGTGTACACTCATTGCCAAAGTGCAAGAGGATACTGACAGATATTGAAACCACATGTACAAATGAATGATTAATTCTTTATTGAATCCCCATTTTCCTGTTATCCATCTTTAATACTTAACGTGCATGGCCGCAGGCTTTAGAAACCAAACATGATTTGTGGATCCAATTTAAAAGCCTCTTATTGAAAGAAAATTTATTTTTAAAATTTTCATTTTAATCATATAAAATATTCACAGACTTGTTTTTCTTGCTGGGGTGTTGATTTGGTTTTTTAACGTCACACTGGGTATGTCAATTTGAAGGGTAGGGTGGGGTATGTACAAACACATGTTCTGTATAGTAAGCTCTGGAAAGCAAAGACTTCAAGGTATAGACATGTTTACTTTTATTCTTTGGATTTGCTTCTCAAATTCTAGGACAGGTGAAAACTGTGTATCTTTAAGGACCTATATTAAGGTTCTATTTTTCCTCAGAAATCTAATTCTATAGACATTCTGCAGAATCTCAGAATTTAGAGGTAATTCAGAAATCATTGATTCCAATTCATCACCAGAAACAACTGCCAATATAACACACCCAACATATCCAGTCTCTTCTTCTTTTTTTTAAACCCTTACCTTCTGTCTTAGAATCAATACCGTGGATTGGTTCTAAGGCAGAAGAGTGATAAGAGATAGGCAATGGGGGTTAAGTGACTTGCCCAGGGCCACACAACCAGGAAGTTTCTGAGACCAGATTTGAACTTAGGACCTCACATCGCTAGGCCTGGCTCTCAATCCATTGAGCCACCCAGCTGTCCCCTTCAGTCTTTTCTTGAAGATTCCAGTGGGTAACTAATGAGATAGTAGGTTCCATACTTGAACAACTCTAATGTTTAGAAATATTATTCTTGAAATAGAACATTAATTTTACTTTTTAGAACTCTTTGAAATTGCCCACTATCATTCCAGAAGAGTTACATGACTACCCATTGAAGACACTACCACCTAAATAGAGCTTTAAAGAGCTCTTGCATTCATTCAATCATTTACCATACCTTGTTGCCATCACATTCTTCAGATTGGTCTCTGCCTACTACAATCACGCTTATAGCTATAGCCTTCCTCCTCTCTAGTATTCCTAATTAGCCTGGTAGAATGTCTTATGTTATAGGATAGGTAAAGAGCGGGGTAAATGACATTCTTATGTGAAGAAATCTAAGAACCTGGGTTCTGGAGCATGATGGAGAACATCTAGGGGAAGATCAATGGATGGAAAAATAAAGGTGATTTTTTTTTGCATTGGAATCTACTATAGATCACCAGGAGAGAAAGAGGAAACAGATGAGAAGTACAGGAAATAGACCTCAATCTTGGTACAGAGTCAGCCAATAAACAATTATTAAATGTCTACTACGTGCTAGGCACTATGCTAAGCAGTTGGTTTGCAAAGAAAAGAAAAAGATTGTTCTTGTCCTCAAGGAGCTCTTCACCATTTACTAGGGATAAAAACACATAAAAATGTTCTGGAAAGGGAGTGGGACTATCTGGAATGGGGGCATAATGGATGCTTCTACCCAAGTGGGAAATGAAGAGATGGCTCAAATGGCCCTTCCATGAATACGAGACCTGGGATGAGCTTGCTGGTGTTTGCCCTCCACTTTTCTAAGCAGCTGGAGGCAGCGGTCCCAGAACTAGGACAGGGTAATGAGGGGGACTTTCAGAGTTGATTCAGTCTTGTTGGGAGATGAGTTACTGGAGACAATGATAAAAAAGAAAGCATAAGCCAGGTAGGAGATTATATATGTATATGTGTGTATGTCTATATACCTGTATGTGTTTATATATGTGAAGTAATGTTGATGGAGAGTTACAATCATACATATGTTTTCTGGGGCCAAAGCAGAGCAACAAATACTTTTTCACCTTTAAGATAACTGTCTTCTTGAAAAAGTTAAAAGGACCAATAAGGGGAAATTCTATTCTGGATCTGGTTCTGTTATATAAATCTTGGGAGTTGATATGGAATTAATTGGAGAATGTTGAATGGTCCTAATGGGACACCTAGATATAGCAGTGATCCCAAAAGGTCAACTCAAATACAGCTGGTACCATAAAAGAATATGTGGAATCTTCTCACTCCAATCCCAGATAACAAAACAGTAACCCAGGCTGAACTGAGGCATCAGCTGATTGGGGAATTCAGCTGACCCTTGTCCTAGCCGAAGCCCTCGTACACAGATGAAGGCGGCTGTATTCCTTGGCTTGATGTACTATAGCCTGGATGTTTCGTCTATCAAGATTAACTAATTCATCAACTTGTTCTGACTGCGGATTTCATCTTAACTGTTGGTTGAAGGAATATTGAAAGGAAAACCCCTTTCCTGGCTGTCACAGGACTCTGCCAACTGAAGCCTCCCACTGGAGCTTTGAGAATTCACAGGCAAACGGCTTCTTTGAAAAATGGTTTATTTGTTGAAGAGTTTAGGGGAAAGGGGGACTGGGTAAGATGGAAAGCAGGAATTGGGATTTCCTAAGTAAATCTAAGTTGAATAGCTCCTTGTTGAATCTTCAATTGATTATTATTGATGAAGGATCTCGGTTGGCTGACAGCCCGGCAGGCCTGATTGGCCCAGCCCTAAGTCCAGGCTCGACCCTGCTGATGATAGATTTCTTTGTGTATCTTCTTGTTGACAATAAATCCTAGAACTGAGGCTGATGGTGTTATGCACAAAGGGTGGGGTAGCTAGATGGATGGATGGGAAGGTGCTTCTGCAAGCTGGGCCTCATAAGCTGGCCCAACATCCTCAGGTGGTAAATGGATCTAGGCTGAGTGGGATGGCGATGCCTGGGTGGCCACCAAGTGTGCCGGCAACCACCAGGGCTTACGGATGATCCACTCAGCTGAGCAGCGACCCACAAACAGTGCCCCAGCACAGTTATTAAGGGAGGAGCCGTGTATGTTGTCCAACCGCCCTTCTGCTTCCTTGGCTTGGGGTTAGGTTAGGTGATAAAGGTTGCTAACGGGCTAGTTATTGATATTTGAATGTTGGCAATCCCCTTTCCCCTTTGGCTGTACTTATGCACTTGCCCCTGGAAGGAATGCAGGTCTTCCCTTGACTCAAGTTTGAAAGGGGTTTAATGCTTTGACTCATAAGGGTAGGAATCAGCATAAGGAAAGAGGTGTTAGGAATGGCTATGCTATATTTAATGAGAGCTAAAGTAATCTAATCAATGAGTTAACAAGCTGGGAATTGGCTGGAGATGCTTCTCCCCTCACAGACCCTGGTCAGACCCGGCCATGGTCTAGACCAAAGGAAAGGCAGGGCTAGTGATGACCTTGACAGCTGGGCTGTTGTTCTCCCTCAGCTCTGCTTAGTAATGGGTGAATGAACTTCTTGTGGCAATAAGGTATGGACGCTGGATCTGCAGGTCTATAGGCCTACCGACCCTTCACCAGCCTCTGCCCTCCGGAAATCCCTTCTCAAGACCGAGCCCCTGAGTGGCCGAGCCCCCGGGCTTCTATAGACGTGCTCCCAACCGTCTTTTGCCCTTGGCTCATGCCATCTGGGCAAATTCCAAGTTCTATAACCGATGATCTGTCACTCCAGCTGTTCTCCATCTTTTCCCAGAAGTTATCTATTACAATGGATGCAGCTGGATCAGTCTGTAAGCTGGAGCTGGTTTGTGAGTAAAGATAGACTAAGCTGTGCCTAAACCCTTCTCCACTCTTGCCCAGATATCTCCAGACTGAGACACAGATGGCTTTAGGTCTGTTCCTTTTATAGGCACATTTCAACTGCCCTGGCTCATGCCAGGCTCATGCCAAGCTCACACCACCTCAGTTCGTTCTGTATTCTAAGCAGGTAACTGCCTGTCACTCTTGACCCGACATGGCTGCCATTATATTTCTTTACAGTTCTCACTAACATGAGAGAACTGATTTCTTGGATTGAAGAGACAGAAAACTTGGGAGAAATGGGCTCTCCCTTTTAGAATTTGTGAAAGATAAAAAGGGAAACTGAGCCCATTCTGATAAGCATCCTAAATTTGAGGAAATAGAGTTTTAAAAATAGAAGAAAAGATAAAGTCCCCTGGACAACGCAGAACAGTTATGAATGGAATCCCGAGGTCATAAAAGAAGATATTTTCAACAAGAGAGCATAATGGGAGATTTTCATGTCTGAAAAGACTAATGTGGATATACAGAGAATGCACAGAACATCTTAGATTTCAAAAAGAATTTAGAGAAGATGGAATCAAGGGAAGATAATGAAGCATGAATACAAAGCAGGTACTGACTTGTTTAGCAATGGAGCAGCTAAATGGCACAATGGATGGAGTTCCAGGACTGAAGTCAGAATAACATTCTTTGTAAGTTTGTGTCTGGGCTCAAATACTTAGTAGTGGTGTGACCCTGAGCCAGTCATTTAAGCCTGTTTGCTTTAGTTCCTGATTTAGAAAATGAGCTGCAAAAGGAAATCACAAACCACTCCAGTATCTTTGCCAAGAAAATCCCCAAAACATGAAAAGTTGGACAAGACCAAAACATCTGAACAACAACCAAACTCACTTGTTGTGGAGGGTGGGAGTGGGTGCAGCTAGGTGGCTCAGTGGTTTGAGAGCCAGATCCAAGACAGGAGGTCCTGGATTCAAATGTGACTTTATAAACTTCTTAACTGTCTAACCCTGGTTAAGTCACTTAACCACTAATTGCCTAGCTCTTACTACTGTTCTACCTTGGAACCAATATATATATATATATATA
>NW_025379999.1:0-1025 GCF_016433145.1 Gracilinanus agilis | reverse complement strand
TTGGTTTATCCCTTCTGACTTTCTCAGTAGGGTTAGATAGAGTTTTTTATCCAGATGGATAATAAAGCTACTCTTCCTTCTCCGGGTTGATTACACTGAGAGTAAGGTTTGATTATGCTCTCTTCCTCTCCTTCTTATGATATTATTCATCCCCTCCCCTTCCCATGCCCTCTTTGTGTGTAATAGAATATCTTATTTTTCTTATTTACTCAGATTTTTCTTAGTGTCCCCTACTATTTCCCCCTCTTTCCCACCCCCCCATGTCTTCTTAGACCATTTAGTATCCTGTCCTCTCCCTATGAATTATTCTTCTGGTTGCTATAATAGTGAATATTATAATAGTGTATAGAGTTTACTACAGAGAATTATACATAGCATTTCTCCACCTAGTAATACAGATAATTAGATCTTATTTATGCCCTTAAAGAGTCAAGCTTAAAAGACTATGAGTTTTCTTTCTTTTCCCTCTGTTTCTTATTTACCTTTTCATCTTTCTCTTGATATTTGTGGTCGAGTGTCAAACTTTCCATTTAGTCCCGGTCTCTTTTGTGCAAAATCTTGGAATTCTTCAATTTTGTTGAATGCCCATACTTTCCCCTGAAAGTATATGGTTAGTTTTGCTGGGTAGTTGATTCGTGGCTGAAGGCCCAGCTCTCTTGCCTTTCTGAATATTGTATTCCAAGCCTTGCGGTCTTTTAGCGTTGAGGCTGCCAGATCCTGTGTGATCCGTATTGGTGCTCCTTGATATTTGAATTGTCTCTTTCTGGCTTCTTGTAAGATTTTTTCTTTAATTTGAAAGCTCTTCAATTTCGCTATTATATTTCTGGGTGTTGACTTTTCTGGGTCCAGTGTAGAGGGTGTTCTATGGATCCTTTCAATGTCTATATTGCGCTCTTGTTGTAGAACTTCAGGGCAATTTTGCTGAATAATTTCTTTAAGTATGGAGTCCAAGTTTTTATTAATTTCTGCCTTTTCTGGAATACCAATGATTCTCAAGTTGTCTCTTCTAGACTGGTTTTCTTGGT
>NW_025379998.1:0-8248 GCF_016433145.1 Gracilinanus agilis | reverse complement strand
AGGGAGGAGGCTACTGAAGGAGCTGGAGAGTCTAATCCTGGCACCAAGTTAGCCACTCTCCAAGCATTTACTAAGTGCCAGATAAGATGCTAAGACTAAGAATATCAACACGAAAGTGAGACAGTCACTGCCCTCCAGCAGATTAAACAGTGTTGGTATTGGTGGTAGAAGTGGTCACTGCCTGGGTCCTGGGTGGGAAACCCTTTGGATGAGTTCAAAGCAATCTCAGATATCAGTTCTTCTTGACCTTTTCTTCCTCCACTAGGGCTCAGATGCTTGTGCTCAGTGTGTCCACTTCAGGGATGGGCCACACTGTGTGAATAGCTGCCCCCATGGCCTCCTGGGTGCCAAAGGACCCATATTCAAGTACTCTGATGCCCATGGAGAGTGTCTACCTTGCCATGAGAACTGCACTCAAGGGTCAGTAGCCAAGTAGAGGAAAAAGATGGGGGGGTTGGAGAAGGGGCAAGAGGGGTCATAGGTCTAAGCAATAAAATAGGTTAAGAAGACAGGATCCAAGCCCAAAAATAAGCTAAGTAATTTAAGAGGGCTGGGGTGGTGAGGTTCTGTCCCCTCAGAGAAATTGGTCCTTGGAATTAAGGTAAATATAGACAAGAAACAGAAAAATGGGGCCCAGAGGAAAAAGAAGGAATTATTAATGGGCTTAGATGTAGTATGGACTCCAGAGTGGGTAAACCATGGTAGGCTCTGGGACAAGTTTAGTGGGGAGGAGAGCTAATAAAATGGAATGTGGTCCAACTCCCTAGCTAAGGTGGTCTTATTCCTATTCCAGGTGTAAGGGACCAGAGCTCCATGACTGTTTTGGTCAACCACAGGGCTTCAGCAGGTAGGATGGAGCTCAATGATAATTTTGTAGGAGGGGAGGGGATGCAAGGAAAGGGAAGTCTCTGAGAACAGACTGCTATTTTTAGGCACACCCTTAAATTTAACTTTGCATAGGCTGCGTTATTCAGGAGTATGCTACCCTTTGGTGTATATAAGAGGCAAATGTCTAAAAGATATGGGGGTGGAGTCCTTCTCTGGCATCTTCCATTATTATGGGGCTACATGTGGTTTATTATAAATACAGAAGCTTCATTTTGGGGTTGAGTATTGTTCCCTTTATCCTGCAGTAAGACCCATGTGGCTGTGGGCCTGGCTGTGGTGGCAGGACTGGTGGTAATTACCTTGGTCTTACTGCTTGCCTTACTCTACTGGAGAGGGCGAAAGATTCAAAATAAGCGAGCGATGAGACGCTACCTGGAACGGGGTGAGGTAAATGCTCTTAGCATACTTCAGGGACTCCAAAAGTTTCCACTGGAGACCATTTCCCACCAGACTGTTGACCCATTCTCTGTCAGCTCTTAGTCCCCCCTCCCTTCAAGGAAATGGTATAGTGCACTAGAAAGAAAATTTGAGCTATATGGCCTTGAACTCAGCAGGCCTTCCAAGCCTCAGTTTCCTCATCCATAAAACTGGGATAAGATCTGCCCTATCTCACACAATAGTTACAATGACATAAATGTATGTGAAAGTACCTTGTGAACTGATCGAGACTTTTTACTCCCACCCAACCACCACCACCCCCCAACCCCCCGAAAAAACTTCCCTTTAACATCTGTTAACCCTTTCTTGTGATCCCTGACAACCTGGAAAGAAAAAGCCTTTTCTCTGCTAGAGCCCTTAGTACCTGCCCTCTGATTCTGGCAGATTTCAGCATTCCCTACTTCCCAAAGACATTTATGATGTTTTTCCTTCTGCCACTGTGAGCATTAGCTTCCCCTTCATTCACTGCTGTCCTGGGGAACATAAGTGGTTGATGGGAAAGGAGTAAACTCAGGAAGATTTTCCTAATTGCTTACCTCTGTCTGCTACAGAGCTTGGAGCCTTTGGACCCTGGGGAGAAGGCCAACAAGGTCTTAGCCCGAATATTCAAGGAAACAGAGCTGAGAAAACTCAAAGTGCTTGGCTCAGGTGTCTTTGGAACTGTGCACAAGGTGAGGGGAGCACGAGAAGAAAAGCTGAGGCACCAGGGCCAGAAAAGTAGGCAGCATCAATGGAAGAGGAAGAATGGCCAGGGCTGATCTAGGGAGGAGGATGGCCTTAAACTGATGTGGTGCTCCCTGGGCCAAAATAAAGGGAGACAATCAGGGTGGAGTAAGCATTGAAATCCTGGTTCTGTCACAACTTTTGTGTGTGTGTGTGACTTGGGATAAATCATTTGCCCTCTGTCTGTGAAATGAGGATGTTGAGCTGGGTGATCTCTAAGGTCCTTTACAATTCCAGAATCATATGACTCTTCCAGGGCATATGGATCCCAGAGGGCGAGTCTATCAAGATCCCAGTCTGCATTAAGGTCATTGAAGACAGGAGTGGTCGGCAAAGTTTCCAGGCTGTGACTGATGTGAGTGGAGAGATGGTGTGTCAGATGAAGTCTGGGGATGATGCTAGAAGAAAAACTGCAATAGGAATATTGATATTTGGGGTGGGGGTGTGGAGGGAACAAAAGGATGTTCCTATTAGTCAAGGTATGAAAACACGTTTGTGAGAGTCCAGGCGCACATCTGCCCTTTGGCTGAATCCATCTTTGTATTCTCTAGCACATGCTAGCCATTGGCAGCTTAGATCACACCCACATTGTTCGGCTGCTGGGGCTATGCCCAGGGTCATCGCTGCAGCTGGTCACCCAATTTCTGCCACTGGGATCACTGTTAGACCACGTACGACAACATCGAGGGGCTCTGGGACCTCAGCTACTGCTCAACTGGGGTGTGCAGATCGCCAAGGTGAGGGCTTCGGGGTGAAGATGCCCCTGTAGATGGGCAGAGTCTTCCTAAGGGCTGGCTCTCCATTGAGCTCCACCTCCCCCCTTACAGGGCATGTACTACCTGGAGGAACACGGCATGGTGCACAGAAATCTGGCTGCCCGCAATGTGCTGCTCAAGTCTCCAAGTCAAGTGCAGGTGGCCGACTTTGGGGTGGCAGACCTGTTACCCCCTGATGATAAACAACTTCTGCACAGTGAAGCTAAGGTAGGGGTGGGCCTTGGGGTACAGAGGGCACTGGTACTGAGGTAACTGGGAGTGCTAGAGCCTGATAAGCAGCTATTCCTTACTGTCTGGGGGCCAGCTGGGACTGAGGAGGCCAAAGACTAAAATGGGCATTGGTGTGGAGGAAGGAGTATGTTCAGGGGATCCCCAGAAATAACTGCTGAAATCCTCTCCACTCACAACTAACCAGACCCCAATCAAGTGGATGGCCCTGGAGAGTATCCATTTTGGAAAATACACACACCAGAGTGACGTCTGGAGTTACGGTCAGTGCTCACCATTCATATGACCACCCTTTCCCCCACCCGCACCCCACACATTTCAAATGTTCCCTGAACTCTGCCCTGCTAGGCACTTTCTAAAATTACTTCCAGATTCTTGTCTTAGGTTACCCCTTTCCTCAACCTAAATGCCGTGTCTTCAGACTCCTCCTGTCTGCCTTTGTTCTGGCCAGGTGTGACAATATGGGAACTGATGACATTTGGGGACATACCCTATAAAGGGCTTCGACTGACTGAGGTGCCTGACCTGCTGGAGAAGGGAGAGCGTCTTGCACAGCCACAGATTTGCACAATTGATGTCTACATGGTCATGGTTAAGTGTGAGTCATTCCCTTACCAATCTTTGTCCCCTCAGTGTCTTCACTAACCCGGACCATTTGACTTCCCACCTTCCACGGGACCCATGTTAACAATAGCTCTTTTTCATGCCTGTTTCCCTTATCTCAAAAAGGCTGGATGATTGATGAGAACATACGACCAACATTCAAAGAACTGGCTAATGAATTCACCCGAATGGCACGAGATCCACCACGCTATCTGGTCATCAAGGTGAGAAGCTGACCATAAGTAGAGCTCAAGCAGGAGGGCTGAAGCTGTCAGTCCCTTTAACAACCTATCCCTCAACTCCAAACAGAGAGATAGTGGTTCTGGCCTGCCTCCTGGTTTGGAGCCACCTGCTCTTACTGACAAAGAACTGGAGGATGTAGAGACACTGGAGCCAGAGCTGGAGCTGGAATTGGAGCTGGAGGAGGAGGAAGAACTGGCCACCACACTAGGCTCTGCCCTCAGCTTGCCCCTTGGCACACTGTCTCGACCCCGTGGGGTAAGGCATTATCTTCTCCCCCTCCCCAAAAAATGTCCAACACTGTATATAAATAGAACTAAGTTCATGAGCATCCCTGTTCTGAGTGCCACTCTTGTGTTCTCCCCAGAGTCAGAACTTTCTGAGTCCTTCCTCTGGATATATGCCAATGAATCAGAGCAACCTTGGAGGCACTAGACAGGTAAGACTTGCCCATCCCTTTACAAGGAAAGCTGTTGGAAGACTGAAGATCCTTGGATGTAGCAGGGAGTCCACTGAAAAGACAAGTGTTTAGGGATTGGAGGCTAGGGTTATAGCCTTGGAGGGTTCAGTGAACCAGTAGGCCACTTAACCTCAATCCCAACTATGAGCATGTTTTTCTTCCTAGAGTTCTATGATTCGTGGGAGTGGTGAACGATGCCCTTGCCCAGCCTCTCTACACCAGAACTCACGAGGCCGACTTGCATCAGAATCGTCAGAAGGCCGAGGGACAAGCTCTGAGGCTGAGCTCCAAGAGGCAGAATCTGTATGTGGAAGCAGGAGCCGAAGCCGGAGCCCTCGGCCTCGAGGGGACAGTGCCTATCATTCCCAACGCCACAGCCTCCTCACCCCACTCACTCCACTCACCCCACCAGGACTAGAGGAAGAGGATGTCAATGGTTATGTTATGCCTGACACACATACCAAAGGTACCTCAGTTTGAAATCTCCTCTGAATTTTTTCACTATCTTATTAACTCTCATTCTCTCTGATCCTTTCCATGACTCCATCTACAAAGCACTTTCTGGATACATCCCCACACCACGCTACAAGTTCTTTCTCTATTTCTACTGCCCCCAGGTATTCCCTCTTCCCGGGATGGCACACTGTCATCGTCTGTGGGCCTCAGTTCCCTTCTGGGCACAGAAGAAGAAGAGGAAGAAGATGAGGAGTATGAATATATGAATCGGAGAAGAAAGCAGAGTCTGCCAAGACCCCCAAGGCCGGGATCCCTGGAAGAGTTGGGCTATGAGTACATGGATGTGGGATCAGACCTCAGTGCTTCCTTAGGCAGTACCCACAGCTGCCCACTCCATCCTGTGCCTATCCTGCCTGCTACAGGAACTACTCCTGATGAAGATTATGAATATATGAATCGTCGACATGGTGGAGGAACTCAGGGAGGGGATTATGCAGCCATGGGAGGTTGCCCAGCAGCAGAGCAAGGGTATGAGGAAATGGGGTCATTCCAGGGCACTGGGCACCATGTCCCTTGCATCCATGATGCCCGCCTCAAGCCCCTACGAAGCCTAGAGGCCACTCACTCTGCTTTTGACAACCCTGACTACTGGCACAGTCGACTTTTCTCCAAGGCTAGTGCTCAGGGGACATAACACTTCCTCCTTGGGACATTGTGGGGGCTTTTTATGGCAGCTGGCACCTCTAGAGGGCACCCCTCTTTTACTACCCTTTCAGTGCTATCTCCCAGTGTTCCCTCTATCCTTAGGCTCTCCTCTCAATCCCTGGAGGTTATCTTGATTCACTCCTACTTGGTGTGGGGGGGGTGCTTTTAAATACCACCCCACCTCACCCCCAACAAAATGTATGTAGTGTTATCAATTCTGCACTTTCTTCTCTAGCTCCTCCAAAAGATCTGGTGAGAGTTGGGAGGGTTTCCTTTATGCTATGTGCCATCCCCACCTCTATGCTACCCAGATACCTTAGGGGGAATCCCTGGAGATATGAAGAATTAATTCCTGTGTCATTTTTGCTGTTCAAGTATTCCAGTTAGTATTTCTGGCTCTTAAGAAAACCTCTATATAAAGTCTAGCTATTTGGTAGGGAATGGGACAATTTATTTCCTACCTACCCACACAAAGGCTGGAGCTGGACCAGCTGCTTACTACCTCCCCTAGTCAACAGAGCTCAAAGGATGGAAAGAGGAAGGAGGTAAAGAAAACCATAAAGACAGGGCCCTTGGAAGTAATTTCTTTTTTTAAAGTTTACCATCACTGACCAAAGTACTCACACATACATAAAGCTGGAGCAGCAGAGAAGACTGGATGAGAGGGGGAAAAAAAAAAAAAAACCTCCTACCATTCACATTTATACTTAACCACACTTCTGTGCATGTAAAAAAACTACCTTCATATAATCCAAGGGCTTCCTACTATCCCAAAGCAGATTCACCAGAGTCCCTAAAAGCAATTTTCCTGGACCATGCCCAGTCCAGTGATAGTGAGGGACCTCCAGTTGGTATGGTAGGAGGGTCCAAATTCCCCAATACCCATCTCTTTTTGGGGGAATGGGAGTGGGGTGGAGAATCTCAGGTGTGTCACTGAAGGAGCTGTATTTTTGTTTTGTTTTGTTTTTATACGTGTTGGAATAAAAATGTCAAAAGTTTTATCATCTTCCTATATGTGACTAGTAGGAATTTACATATGGGATTTGATGAAGAAATCCCTCTTCTTTAACCTCTGTGTACCCCATCACAATAAGAACTCTCAAATTCCTGAAATGGGAGAATCAGAATCTGGGGGCTTTTAGGTCCTATTGTCAGTCAATATGCGTTTGTTAATCTAATCCTTTAGTTCACAGATTTAGACTAGACGGGATTTAGTTCGACTCTCAGAAAAGAAAGTTAAGATCCTTAAGTTTAGGTGACTTGTCCATGAACATGTGGGGACACGTGGTAAGGGTGTGACAGAGCTGGGTCCCCAGACTCCAGATCCAGCCCTGTTTGGCACCAAAATCTGAAACTTTTCTAATAAGAATTCCCTAACAGTGGACCATTTTGGCCCATGCAGTGGGAAGCCGGTGCCTCCCCAGTTATCTCCAGTTTAGCTATGTGTAGCTTGTAGGTACCATACATGTTTGGGGCTTTCTGCCTTTCCTTGTAATCACAGGGGTTAGGACAGTGCGTGGCACAGGGTAGGTGCTTTATATTAAGATGACTGGGAAGTACCCCACCCCACCCCGGTCTAGACCGTCCCCTTTGGGGCAGTTTTTCTCATGGGGACAAGCCTAGCCCGCCGCTGCCCCTGGCCCATCCCTCCCAAGGTAGCCTCTGCAACCAAGCCCATCTAGAGCAGGGGACGATCGGTCAGGCCATGCCTGCCACTGTGACTACGGGCCTCTCCGGATCTCGGTCTCCTCCGTGGCGGGCCTCTCCGCAGCGCTTGGGCCAGGGCCAGGACCTTTTCTATCCTCCCAGCCGGCTGGCACAAATTCACTAGAGCTTCGCCTCGCTCAGGCGGAACAGGTCTAGCCGGCGCCGGCAGCCTCGGCGGGGAAGGGGAGAAACTCCGCCCTCCGTGCCCTGCCCTCTCCGCTCCTCAGGGCCTCCCAACCCACCCAGCCAGCCCAGCCAGCCCTACCAGCTAGCTACCGAGGCAGCTACATCCGACAACAAGACTCCAGAGCGCCGGCCTTCCTCCGGACACACCCAGCCACCCGGGCCTTCGGGGTCCTCGGGGCTCGGGCCCGCCCTTGCCCCACCTCCCACGGACTCGTCCCCGCCTCCTGTGCATACGGGTTCTTGCCGCGATGCCCTCTGGGAGGTGTAGTTTTCCTTCTGACCGAGAGGGCGGGACGCTCCCTTCTCTTTTCCTCCCACTTCCCACCAGCCCCGCCTTCCTGCCGGCCGACCAACTCTTCCCAGCGTGCCCGGCGTGTGGACAGGCATGTATGGAAAGACTCTGGGGCCTGACTTGGCGGGCGCCAGGCATGCCGGGGGTTGTAGTTTACGTAGTGCCGCATATCGCTGGTGACCCGTGGTGGCGGAGACTCGCCATCCCAGAGTGCCCCACGCTGGAACCCGCGCGCTTGCTCGCTCGCGCCTGCCCGCCCGCTCGCCCGCCTGCTCGCGCTTTCTCGCTCGCTCGCTCTCCCTCCTCCCTCACGTACCGCGGGGGCTCCGGCCACAGGCGGCGGCGGCGGCTGAGCAGGAGACGACCGCGACGGCGGCGGCGGCAGCAGTAGCAGCAGCGGCGGCGGTGGCAGCGGCGGAGGCGGCGGGAAGATGTCGGGCGAGGACGAGCAGCAGGAGCAGACGATCGCCGAAGACCTGGTGGTGACCAAGTACAAGATGGGGGGCGACATCGCCAACCGTGAGTGCGGCCCGGGGGGCTGAGGCC
>NW_025379997.1:0-5809 GCF_016433145.1 Gracilinanus agilis | reverse complement strand
GTGCGGCCGCTGCTCCTCCCTGAAACCCTCGCTCCTCTTCCGCTCCCTGCGGGGATGACCCGGGTCTCCCTGGGTCCCCTAGCGCCCGCGATGTGGGCGGGGCTGGGCGGAGAGGTGGCGGCGGGGGGTTGGGGGGGGGAGGGAGTATCCGTCGGAGGGCGAAGCGGCAGAGCAGAACGAGAAGGGAGCCGGGATCCCCAGGCACCTGCTGGAAGAACCCCAGACTATGGGAGTCCCTCGCCCCATGGACTAGCTGCCCAAGGGCTAGCCCCACCCCTTACAGTGGGCCGAGCTGGGTGCCTGGGGGGAGGGGGCTGGAGGCTGAGCAAGGGCGGGACCCCACGCACTACAGGTCCCGGGAGGGCGGGGGTGGGGTGGGGTGTAGGCGCGTAAGCTACCGGAGGGGGGCTGGGCATGCTGCCCACCGGCTCCAGTTAATTTCACACACCGCAATCTCCCTCTTCCCTCCCCCCCAGCGAATGGAGACCGCTTCACGCAGCTCTTTTCTAAGCCGGAGAGAGAGCGGAAACATATTTCGAACGCGGCGGAGCCAGGCTGATCTTTCTCTTTGTTGTGACTTGGCCAAAATAAAGACGAATTGTTTTCTTTTTTAAGCTGCCACTCCCCCTCCCCCCCGCACACACACACATTTCTTGATTGAAAGGTTGGGAAAAGTTCTTCCTTCGACTATACCTAAACTGTAGACCGGCGCAACATACACTTTACCAGAAAGTTGGTCTCTAATTTGGGACCAAAGACTTTGAAATCCTCCATTTGTAGATTGCTTGAAGTGGGACTTTGTAGCGGGGCCTGAAGAGTTTGGGAAAGAGAGCGATTGCAAACAAACAAAAAACTATCAAAGCTTCACAGTCAGAAAAGACCTTAGCAACTCTTGTTAGAGCCAAAAAGCTAACACCAGAACTAACAGCTTGACAGCATCATACCCTGTTAAGGGGGCTTTTGATAGCGGCATGCTCTGCTCAGCAAGGCAGTTATCTGGAGCTCACAGTCCAAGGCACACCACTCCTCCCTAGACAGGACAGCCTTGAAGATTAAGAATCATATCCTGTGGCACCTGGAAGCATCCCTACTCCTGCTGTCTAGCTATTAGCTAACCCTAAGACAAAGGCCCCTATATCCTAGAAACATATATATTCCCTCCTTTGAATGCACCACTTGGGACTCTCTTGCTGAGTTCCCTCAGCGCACACTGGCAATAAAGCTTTCTCCTGCTTGATTGCATTGTCTCCTGTGTTCCTCTGGTGGCCACCCATTTGAACCCTAACACTCTGACTCCTTTTAGTGGTGAAGAAACTGGAACCCAGAGAGGAGAAGCCACTTGGCCAAAGACACACAGCAAAGTGAGAATTGGGCCTAGGCTCCATGCCTTATTGGGTTTTATCCAAAGATTTTTTTTTTTTCACTAACCCATTGATGTCTGATCTTCAAGGACTTACTAATTTTGGTTGGGGAAAGTTTTTGAAATGAGTTTTAATTGCTTTTTATTAATTTGATGGAATTGGGACATTTTATTAACTTTCTGCAGGTGAAGTTTTTTTTCTGAGTTGTCTTTCAAAAACTACTCATTAGGGGGCAGCTGGGTGGCTCGGTGGATTGAGAGCCAGGCCCAGAGATGGGTCCTGGGTTCAAATGGGACCTCAATCTCTTCCCAGCTGTGTGACCCTGGGCAAGTCACTTGACCCCCATTGCCTTAAAAAAACAATACTGCCTTAGTCACTTCCCAGCTGTGTGACCCTGGGCAAGTCACTTGACCCCCATTGCCTAGCCCTTACCACTCTTCTGCCATGGAGCCAATACACAGTATTGGCTCCAAGACAGAAGGTAAGGGTTTAAAAAAAAATAAAATAAACTATTCATTATTTCTCTGGACCTTTTAAAGTCTCTAATGTAGCACAGGGAATCTAAATGAATATTTAACCAAATTCTTTGCATTTCTCAACAACAGCAGCTAGCATTCATATAGTAGTTTAAGGTTTGCAGCAGTGGGCTTCCCAATTGTTTCCATCTTACCTGTCTCCAACCTGGGAGGTAGGTGCTATAATTAGCCTCATTTTATAAATGTGGAAAATGGTGAGTCTTATTCTTGAAAAAAAAAAAAAAAACTTTCCCGTCTCAGTTTCTCTTTTTCCCATCTCTAAGTTTTTTTAAGTTAAAATAAGCAAAATAAGAGTCATTGCAAGTCCAAACAGAAACAATTTTAATAAAAAAGGAAATACTTTCCACGCAATTTTAAAGCAATCGTAAGTAAAAAAAAAAATTGCTGCCAATGAGGTTGCCCAATATCACTGAAGTTGCTCGGAGAAGTTCAAGGTTTCTTTTCCCGGCTGATGTGCCGGATTTTTCAATATTAACCCACTTCCTAGAGCCCAGAAAGTGGGTTTGCCTTTTGTCATTCTCCTCACTGGCCAGATGAAATCCTTAAAAGTAACCGAGGGGCTCCCACTTGAACGAAGACCTCCTCCCATCCGGGACGTGGTGAAACCGCTCCAGAATCGCTGCTGCTCGGGCTCCCCCCCACCCCCACCCCCACCCCCACCAGATCAGTCTGCATTTTGCCTGAGGCTGGAAGCCCCCGAGATAGTTGGGGGGAAACAACCTGCTTCCAGGATGGGGAGAAACTGCAGCTCCCTCCGCAATCCCGGTTTAATCCACCCTGAAAGTCATTCCATTTGGATGGTGAATGATTTCTGACAGCTGAAAATGGGTTTTCCGTTCAGGCCGGTCTCCCCACCTGGGAACGGCATGTGGCCTGAGGCCAGGTGCCCGCCCTCCGGGGCATCAGGTGAGGAGCCTGGTAGGTAGGGGCGGAAGATGCTGGGGGCAGCTTCTCTCTCCTTCCTCCCCATCCACCGAGGAGCAGCCTTTAGGAGGTTGTCAAGGGAAAAAAGGCGCCGGACTGGGAAGGATTGTGGGTGACAAAGAGGCAGCCCCATTGAGGACGCTGATTCAGAGCTGGACGGAGTCATCGAGGCCGGCCCAGCCAGCCCAGCCCAGCCCTGGTTCTTAGATGACCCAGAAATGCTAACTTGCCCAAAGTTGCAGAGCCAGAGCTGGACTCGGGTCCTGGGACTTCAAACTCATATTTCCCCCCTCCCCCCATTCAATTCAGTAAGCATGTATTAAGCACCTACTGCATACAATGCATCGTGCCAACCTGTTGGACCTGATCCCAACTATCTGGGCCTTCGCCAGAACTTTCATTGAATAGAAATTGTTCAAAAACAACTCCCTGGGGAGGGGAGGGGAGGGAAGGGGAGGGGAGGGTGATGGCGGGTCAGAAAGGCCGCACACCTGATGCAGGACGGAGGTCCGGCATCTGAGCCAGGCTTTGAGTGCTGTTCATCAATCTAGGAGGTGAAGAGGCAGCACTCTGGACTTGGGTGACAGCCTGTTCAGAAGGAGGAGATGGAATGTTCTGCGTGAGGAAAGAGTCCTCAAGGGGTAAGCAGGGGAAAGCAGTCCAGGAAAACAGGCTAGAGACAGCCGAGAAGTGCTTTTCATGCCACCTGGAGGAGTTTGTGTTCTCCTGCCGAGGCCTGGAATCAGGAAGACCAGAGTTCAAATCTAGCCTTAGGCTAACTGTATGGCCCTGGGCAAGTCACCCGACCCTGTTTTGCCTTACTCTGCTGGAGAAGGAAACTGGCAAACCTTTCCAGGATCCTTGCCAGGAAACCCCCACGGACAATAGGAGATCATGAAAAGTCAGACACAAGACAACAGAGGAGCCCAGACCTAGAACTGGAGGGGACCTTGAAGGTCAGCTCATCCAACCCCCTAATTCACAGATGACAAAACTGAGGTATTAAGGAATCTGTCCAAGGTCACCAAAAGAGGAGGTATGAGAGGCAAAATCTAAGCTCTCTCCTCATTCCAATTCCATTGCTTCTCATCTCAAGCCAATCAGCCAAGCAACAAGCATTGTAAGAGCCTGAGATGGAGCAGCTGGCTTGCACAGTGGACAGGGATCAAGTCTGGAGACAGGAGGTCCTGGGTTCGAATGTGACCTTGTGAAATCACTCAATTCCCATTGCCTAGCCCTTACTGTTTTTCCGCCTGGGAACCAATATTCAGTGTCAGTTCTAAGATGGAAGGTAATTCAGGAAACATACAAACAAATCCCTACCAAGAAGATACAGACAGAGGGGGCAGCTGGGTAGCTCAGTGGATTGAGAGTCAGGCCTAAAGACAGGAGGTCCTGGGTTCAAATCTGGCCTCAGACACTTCCCAGCTGTGTGACTTTGGGCAAGTCACTTGACCCCCATTGCCCATCCTTACCACTCTTCCACCAAGGAGCCAATACACAGAAGTTAAAGGTTTAAAAAAAATAAAATTCAATTTAAAAAAAGAAGATAGAGACAGAATATATCCACAGAGGGGTTACTGGATTTAGGCTGACTCCATGTCAAAAGCATTTCTCTGTCCTGATAATGGGCATAAAGCAAAAAGAGCTGGGAAAAGCCTGGAGAGATTCTCTTGTCCAACCAATGCCCTGAGAAGTCGGGACTCCCCTGTGTTCCCCCAGTGAAGGAGTAGCAGGCTCAGGACCTTGACTCTGATTCCTGGTCAGGTCCAGTTCTGTTGTTTTTTAAATCCTTACCTTCCGTCTTAAAATGGATACTAATTATCAGTTCCATGGCAGAAGGGTAAGACTTAGGCAATGGAGGTTAAGTGACTTGCCCAGGGTCACCAAGTTAGGAAGTAACTGAATTCAAATTTGAACCCAGGACCGTGTTCTATCCACTAAGCCAAACAACTGAACCTCCAGTTCTTTTTCAAAACAATTCTTCTATAATGCGAAGTACAGAAAATCTGAATATGACCAGAGAGAAATGTACAAGGAAGTACCATTGCCCCAGCACAGTAGAGATTAGCCTTTAAGTCAGGATGATGCAGATTCAAATTCTGCCAGTGTGGTCTTGGACAAGTCACTTACCTCTTAATGCCCAGGCAAATCTTTGATTATAAGTTATTGATGATTTTTTACTTCTCTGAGGCAGAAGGAGTTTCCACACTGGAAGTTCCATATACTGACTAAATCACCTCCAAATAAAGGCTCCTTACATATGAAAAAGAACTGAGCAGCTGAGCCTTGGATCCTTGGTTCCCAGAAGAATGGTTCTGTATACCATTTGATACCTAGTAGAATGGCTTCCCCTTCTTCTTCCTCGATTGCTTTCAACCATGAAACTACATACAAATAGCCTCAGTATAGAGATGACTAGAAACTTTACTGATGAATGGAAAAAATTCGTTTTTTCCTAATTCAATTAAAAAATTATTAAATATAATTTTGGGCTCCAAGGACATAGGATGGGATAAAAGTCTCTGCCCTTCCATTCCATGAGGGAAACAACATGTGTGTATATATGCGAATATACAAAATATGAAATATATATGTGTGTGCATGTGTTGTGTATGTATTAGGCCTGGCACAGAGGAAGCCCCAACAAAATGCTTTAATCTTAAAAAAAAAAAAAAAAAACTGGGGCAGCTAGATGGCTCAACGGATTAAGAGCCAGGCCCAAAGAGGGTGGTCCTGGGTTCAAATCTGGTCTCAGATACTTCCTAGCTGTGTGACCCTGGGCAAGTCACTTAACCCCCATTGCCTAGTCCTTACCATTCTTCTGCCTTGGAACCAATATACAGTATTATTTCTAAAATGGAAGGAAAGGGTTTTGAATTAAAAAAAAAATTTAGGGAAGAGACCAGAGAGTTTAGAACAATTTTGCTAACTCATTGAAAAAATTAAAATTAAAAATATATATATATATATATATATATATATATA
>NW_025379996.1:0-8350 GCF_016433145.1 Gracilinanus agilis | reverse complement strand
GTTTTATGTCCCAATGGATAGTATAGCTACTCTTCCCTCTCTGGGTTGATTACACTGAGAGTAAGGTTTGATTATTACCTCTTAATGCTCTCTTCCTCTCCTTCTTATAATAGTATTTGTCCCCTCTCCTTCCCATGCCCTCTTTGTGTATAATAGAATATCCTATTTTTCTTATTCACTCAAGTTTCTCTTGGTGTCCCCTGCTATTCACTCCCTCTTTCCCATCCCCACGTCATCTTAGATTATTTAGTGTTCCACCCTTACCCTGTGAATTATTCTTCTGATTACTATAATAGTGAATACTATAATAGTGAATAGAGTTCACTACAGAGAATTATACATAACATTTCTCTACATAGGAATACAGATAATTAGATCTCACTGAGGCCCTTAAAAAGGCAAATTTAAAAATTATAAGTTTTCTTTCTTTCCCCTCTGTATCTTATTTACCTTTTCAGGTTTCTCTCGATTTTTGTGGTTGGATATCAAACTTACCATTTAGCCCTGGTCTTTTCTCTGCAAATACCTGGAATTCTTCAATTTTGTTGAATGCCCATACTTTCCCCTGGAAATATATAGTCAATTTTGATGGGTAGTTGATCCATGGTTGCAGGCCCAGCTCTCTTTCCTTTCTGAATATCGTATTCCAAGCTTTGCGATCTTTTAGCGTGGAGGCTGCCAGATCCTGTGTGATCCTGATTGGTGCTGCTTGATATTTGAATTGTTTCTTTCTGGCTTCTTGTAAGATTTTTTCTTTTGCTTGGAAACTCTTGAATTTGGCAATTATATTCCTGGGTGTTTTCTTATCTGGATCGAATGTGGCGGGTGTTCTATGGATCCTTTCAATGTCTATATTGCCCTCTTGTTGTAGGACTTCAGGGCAATTTTGCTGAATAATTTCTGTTAGTATGGAGTCCAGGTTTCTATTAATTTTTGCTTTTTCTGGAAGACCAATGATTCTCAAGTTGTCTCTTCTAGACCGGTTTTCTTGGTCTGTCACTTTCTCATTGAGATATTTCATGTTTCCTTCTATTTTTTCAGTCTTTTGACTTTGTTTTATTTGTTCTTGTTGTCTTGAGAGATCATTAGCTTCCAATTGCTCAATTCTAGCCTTTAGGGATTGGTTTTCGGCTATAATCTTCTGGTTTTCGGCTATAATCTTCTGGTATTCCTTTTCAATCTGGTCATTTCTGGTGTTCAATTTGCTTATCAGTTCATTTGGTTTCTGAGCCTCACTTTCCAATTGCAAGATTCTACCTTTTAAACTGTTATTTTCTTGCCAGATCTCTTCCATTTCCCTCAAAATCTCAGTTTTGAACTCTTCCATAGCTAGTGAGGAGTTTTCCTTATTTGAAGAGGGTCCGGATGCTTGTTTGTTCTCCTCCTCTGTTTGCTCGGTTGTCTGGATTTTCTCTGTGTAAAAGTTGTCAAGTGTTAAAGACTTCTTTTTCTTGTTGTTAATCTTTCTCTTCTGAACTTCCTGAGACTGGGTAGCCATCGTTAGCCCAGCAGCTTCTCAGGTTTATCCTCGCGCCCAGGGTCTTTCTGTGGTCTTTTGGCTCCTGAGGTCTGAGTTCTGTTTTTTTCCAAGGTCAAGCCCCCTGGTGGACCCCCTTGCTTGATCCTCTGCCAGAGGTTTCTTTACAAGTCTCAGGGTGCTGCTTCCACAGTCGTATACCCGTCTGCACTGGTTCCCCACTCAGGGTTTCAGAGCCTTAGCTCGCGGCTGTGTCAGCCTCCACCCGCACCTCCAACCGCGCCTGCGCTCTGCTCCCGTGCTCTGTGCCCTGCGTCTGCTCTCTCCACCCTGCTCCCACGCTCAGAGTTTGTGTGTGTTCTTTAGCTTTTTGGGATCCTAAATCTTGCTGCTCTCAGGAACAGGCCCCGGAGCTGCCAATGACGCGATGGGTGCCCCAGACTTGCTCTATTTCTTTTTAGCTGGCTTCGGCGCTATAAGTGGTGTGTGTGGAGGGGGTGGGAGTGGGGTGATTGCTCAGCCCACGATTTAGTGAGAGCTGTTTCACCCCTTTATAGCATGGAAATGCCCTGATTCCACGTGCCTTCCACGCTGTGCCCTGTTGTGGGGTTCCTCCGTTCGTCTGGACTTGTTTTTATGTCCCCTTGAGGAGTTTTGTGTGTTTTCGGTCAGGAGAGGTTAAGAGCTGCTTCTTACTCTGCCGCCGTCTTAACCTAGAACCATTCCCCAGAACAATTTTTGAGAGTTTCCGTGTTAGGTCATATTTACTAGTTTGATTATGTTGCTATCCAATCTGAATTTCATTTTTTAAAATGCCGAACAAACAGAAAAAAGAGACGAATTTAGAGAAATCCTTAGACAACTTATCTGTATGTTTATAATTTTCTTAATCCTAATGGATATAAAATGGCATTTAAAATGATGTAGAAGATATTGGTGCTAGAGGAGTTATATCCTGAATGCTATGAAACCCAAAATAAATATGTTGCTGCCATACAAAGATAATTCCTTGGAGTTTAAAGTTATCTTCCTGCATTAACAGATACCATTGCTGTTTGGGGTTTTGCTATAAAAATACTAGGATCTAATGTTTGATTTGGAGCTTATTTTTGGAAGGCCTTTCTATTCTTGCCATTCGTCTTTATATTGATTTCAGTTTTACATGGGTTTTAATGCATCTCTTTTAATTTTTAAAGAGTTGTAAAGATTAAAATTAATAGTTGGATGATGATTATATGAAACTATGTGATTGCTAGTATTTATTATATCTTGAGTCAGAAATTTATTTACAAATAGAGAAGAAACAATAAAGAAGAGAAATGTGAGGGAAATAGAGAAGTTACCTATCATATCAACCTAAATATTTTGCTCTAGGTCTGCTTAATCTAGGCAGAGATTAATTAGCTTTCAACCAGGAAGGCTGATAGTGAGTAACCACACAGACTCCTCCAAGATGGAAGCTAGTCTCTCCAGAAGTTAGGAAAGGGATCAGCCTTTTACTCACCTAATGAAGTAATCTGAGAGTCAGAATCCAAGTAGAAGCCAAGCACTCTGAGCCCACAATCCAAGTTGTAGTCTCCAGCAAGTCTCCCTCGAAGACTATCTAAGACTATCTCCAGAAGGCAATCTCTTCAGACTATCTTCTCAAAGACAATCTCCCCTGAAGGAGTTCGGGGCTTGCTTTTTATGGTGATTCCTTGTCCCTTCCCCTTTCACAGGGGCCAATTGCAGTTTCCAAAGTGTCCAGCACTGCCCAGGAGGCAGTGTGTGTAGGTTCCACTTCTCACCTTCTGAAGGTTAAGTTCTCATCAAAAAGGTTCACAGTTTCTTGGTTTGATTGAATTTTAAGGGTGTGAATTCTCTAAGTACCTTGCTAGCTTCTCACCTAGTACTGAGTAGGTTATTTAAGTTAGGGTTAACTCAGGATAGACAATAGAGTAAAGAATTCTCTTTCACAGAGTAAGATATATTATTGGTTTGGGACTTTATATTCCTAGGTCTTTATAGTACCATGTTAAAATCAGAATTTTGGTAATGAGTTAGAAGCATAGTCTCAACAATATGTTACTAAGTAAATTTTGGTCTACTACAAGTCAAATCATACATCCCTAAACAGCATTACAACTGTCTGATAGAATATGGTTAATTAAGAACATGTATATTAGTATATATATGTGTGTGTGTATGTGTGTGTGTGTGAAGAATAAATCAAACTTTGTCTATCAATCATCAACTTTTAACTTAATCTAAAACTTAAGCACCCCTACTGCTGGGGGGCAATCAAACCCCATCCTTAATTACAAGGTCTCAGATGGGAGCCTAAAACCACAGAGTGGATTTTAGGGAGGATGGTCATCCCCATTCAAGATTCCCCTGTGTGACTCTTCTCTTATTAACAATCCTTATTGCTGGAATTATTGTGATCAATATCCCTACTCAGCCCCAGAGAAATATAGAAGAATAATAAAGACCATTATTAGAGTCCTTATAGACCCCCTACAGACTCCTAGGAAATCCCCATCTACATGTATTATTACAGAAATTCCTTGTAAGTTAAGTTTTGCAAGGTTTTGCAAGAAGCCATGCCTGTGGGCACAGTTTGCAGTTGAATACTTGGAATCTTGGGAGATTCCTGATGCCATCCTGGGGCATGAGACCAATCATCAGTTGGGCTGTGCCCTATATAAGGGAGGCAGAGATTGGACCCAGGGACTCATTCTGGAGCCTGGGATCCAGGGTGGAAGGGTGGAGAACATGGGATTAGGTAACTTATGTAGGTTTTATCTATCTTAGCTGATTAATAGCAACATCTCATTGACAAACCCAGCAATCTCTTAGGAAACAAAATATATTTCAACCAACCAATTCATCTGGCTCAGGGCTTGTCAGCCCTGGGTCAGCAGTTGAGCATTTATTCATCAAGTTATCTTCAATCAAGCTACCATCTAATTTGTCTATAGGCAAGCAGTGTCCACCAAAGCAGGCCAGATCCACCAGTGGGCCTGGTTAGTTCAGCTATCAACATTCTGAATCTGTTAGATATAATACTTAAAACTAGGATCAAACTTCATTTAGGGATTCCTAATAACCCTCTTCCCTTCTACCAGTTACCCTCGTTGTTTTGATTTATACCAGTAAAAGCTTTGTTTTAAAAAATCAATCTAGCTACTGACCTTTTGTTGTTTGACCTGGCAACAGGTCAGCCTCAAGGAATTTCTAGGGCAAGTTGAAAGGGTCAGAGGAGGATCCAGCCTTACTCCCTGAAATAAAGCTTAACTACCATTAGTAATATCATTAGTCAGATGCCTTATTAATTTATCATTGTTATTCTGATATTATTGATTTAGTTATTCATTAATTGAAATATCAATTGGTGCCAGGAGGCTAGTCTTCCTGAAGAAACACACTGTGGGGGCAGCTGGGTAGCTCAGTGGATTGAGAGCCAGGCCTAGAGATGGGAGGTCCTAGGTTCAAATCCAGCCTCAGACACTTCCCAGCTGTGTGACCCTGGGCAAGTCACTTGACCCCCATTGCCTACCCTTACCACTCTTCCACATATAAGTCAATACACAGAAGTTAAGGGTTTAAAATTAAAAAAAAAAAAAAAGAGAGAAACACACTGTGATTGGTTGAGGGGATTCTATAGGAAGTTTAGTTGTGTTATATGATTTCCTGTTTATACCTAAGGAAGGTTTAAAGCTCCTTTGACAACTGGGGCTTTCTGCTTTACCTTTTCTTAACAATTACATCTTTAAAAACAAGTCCCTCAATGATCATAACATCCCCTAAAGATCACTCCATAACAAACCAGGAATTAGTGAGTTAATGTTAAAAGGTTTTAAAACCCTAACTTAAATCTCTCACTCCCATACACAGGTGTCTGCAAAAACAGGCCAAAACAGTCTCCAAGTTTTCCCCCCTCCCTGATCTCTGATCCAGAATGTTAACACAGAAAAGGACAATGGATGAAATATGGGAACTACACCTCTTCCTAATGGATTGTTTTGATAACCCTGCAGGCTAGCTGAAACTTCAACTCACCTTTGAAAAGTATTGAATAATGAAAAGCTGTTATTGAAATAATATTTTGACCAGGTTATGATTATTGTTTCTTTTAAACATGAATTATTGTCTAAATCGTGTAATGAATCAGTATAGCAAATCACTTGATTAAATTATGTAGCTACATAGAGCCAAGAATAATCATCCCTGACTTGATTGGTCAAAATGTAATCAACTATGGTGTTAAACTGTAATACATGAATTTCACCTCATGGATGGATGGAAAGTACAATTTCCTGGCCAGTTACTCCATGATGAACATTTCTTGCCAAGCTTTTGCATCCTTCGTATAATCAAAGAAAATAGAATAATTAAGAAATGTCAATCAAATGATTTTGTAATTCAGTAGAAGTTAATGACTTAATCCATTATCTCTAAGAAAAGATGTATGGTGAGAATGAAAATCATGCCAACATGTATGTAATCTTAAGAGAAGGCTATAAAAAAATAAAGCCAGCTGGAGGCTGCCAGAAACAGTCTTTGAGATACATGATTGAAACGTAAACGTATTTATTCATCTTATCTGCCGATGCTGTCACACCTCTTGAGCCCCTGGACCAGCAGAGAGCCTCCATAACACTAAGCAAGAGAATTCACTAGTACCTTACTAGAGTAAGCTCACATTTCCAAAGGCTACTGCCAGCCACCTTGGGCAGTGCTAGGCAGATTGAAAGTCTGCAATTGGTTCCCATAAAGTGGAGGAAGGGACAAGAAGTGATGTGGAAAAAGAACCATAAAAAGTCCTGAACTTCCTGTCTGGGGAGCTTCTCCTTTGGACTGCTTTTTTGGAGGACTTTACCTTTTGGACTTCTCCTTGGATCTTCTCCTTGGGAGTTTGTCTTTGGAGACTCTGCATCAGTGAGCTGAGTGAGGAGCTGGCTACCTTTCCTGGCTTCTGGAGAGATTGGTTTTGGAGAGACCTTCCTTTCCTGGAGGAGGCTGCATTGGTGGAACCCTTGCTGAAAACACCACCTGGTCCGCTGGTTGAAAATTACCGAGCCCTGCCCTGGGCTGGAGCCAGAGCAACACTTAGGGTGGTAGACTAGATATTTTTCTACCTTCTTCTTACATTTTCCCACTTTCACTCTTTCCATCTTTTTGTAAATAAAGCTACTAAGAGTCATTTTGACTTAAGCTATAATATTTTAAAATCATTGACCACAATATTACTTTAAACTTTCATATTAGCATAAAAACCTAAATTTTATATTTTTTCATATGCATTATTTGCATGTATTCTTTCCTCCCTCATCTCAGATTGAGGCTTCTGGGGAGGGGGATGAATGCAGTCAACAATTTTATTCATAAATTTGTTGGTTGATGTAATAAAAAGGGAATGTAATTAGAATCAAACACATGGGTTTGCATCTCAACTCTTATGCCCACTATTTATGTGACTATTGACAAAAGATAGCCTCTATGATATTTAGTTTCCTTATCTGAAAAGTGTGGATGATAATAGTTATATTCCTAGCCTCTGAGTTGTTGGGAGGAAAATACAAACTTTTAAGTGCTATATTAATTTATTGGTATTGTAATATGATTATATATTTTGGGGGAAAGTCCTGTGATTTGATTGTTATTACTGCTACCAATATAAATTAGTTTTGCAACTTATACTCTCAGAGAGTATTATTATGATGATGATACTCTCACAAATGATACTGGAAATTTTCAAAAGTAAACAGTCAATTTCAAATCAATTAAATTTGCATTTATTAAGTGTCTGCTAGATGAACAGCACTGTGCTAGACACTGAAACTACAAAGAAAATATCTTTTAAAATCCCTATCTTAAGAGAGCTTACAGTTTATAATGAGATAAGAAATTTACCCAAATAACAAAATGTTAGGATTATTTCTCAAAGGGCTGTCCGTGTTTGCAGCTTCACAGCGCTGACCCACGGGGGATGGGGCAATAGAATCAACTTCCCCTAGTAGGTAGACACTAAAAGAATTCCTAACTGAAATGGGCCTGTGCCCACTAACTCTCTGGTGATTTATAACCAAATACTTTCAGATTTAATGTGAGGCTAAGATAATCTGATTGCCAATGGTATAGATATCTTGAGTTGATTGAGAATGAAACACAGGCTAAAACTGGTGAATAGCCTATGAAACTCCTCACAGTAAAGAATCACTTTCAACTGCCAAGCTTGACAGTATGAGAATTCTTCTGAAGTTGATAGATCAGGCCAGTAAGATGATATCCAATTCTTTAATTTTAATTAAGTAATGAAGAGATATATTGGTGATATGGGTATTTAGGAGAGGTGCGTATGATAGAGGTTTCAAGGAAAACTAAAGCTAAAATGTAATTGAGAATCAGGCAGTTCCCCCACAGGTAAACACCTGACAGAATTCTGCCACTCAAGCTTGGTTACAGCATTTGCCTGATCAGCTGCTAGATGACAAAGCTAGCTAAATCTAGATGGATATAAGTAGCTGCTGTTTTCTGTGGTAACTTGATGTTGTTGTTGATATTTGTTGATGATGATGATGAATATAAGCTACAGAGTGCAGGCTGCTTAATCCCTACACATCTATCATAAAAGGACCTCCAGGTCCCCCATTAAATTCATTGAAGAATTCCTTTTTATACAAGCATTACTGATGAAGACACCAGACCTTAATAGAAAATTTGATTTGTAAATAACAAGACTCAAGAAAAGCATAAGAAGGTAAATAAGGAAGAGAAAATCGGAGGGATTCAGTAAGGTTACACTGTTAATAGTCCTATATTAAATAAAAAATTCATTATTAGAGCAATTAGAAGGAGTATACATAGACTCTATGACCAGGTGGGCTTTAT
>NW_025379995.1:0-6018 GCF_016433145.1 Gracilinanus agilis | reverse complement strand
ATACATACCAGGTCCAGAATCCTATCCCATCCTTTGTGCCTTGATGCCTCTCTCAGACAATCTGTCTGTGAGCCCTACAGAGCATTCTCCTCCTTGCTGTCTTCAGTCTGTTCCATTCTCTTCCTTCGAATAATTCTGGCTACGTGCCACAATATCAATTATTGCTAGCAGAGGCAGTAATGATCTCAGCTCCCACTTTTTCAATATTACATTTGAACAAACCAGGATTTGCAAACATGACCAAACTCGCACATTTTGACGAGTTGGACGTGAACCTCAGGTTGCTCATAAATCAGCCACGTCTCCAACAGGCCACTCAGCTTTAGGACCTGTTAAGTAACCTTCTAATAACAATACAATAAATATTCAGCCAGTGTAAGCAGAGTCCTGCTTTCTCCTGGAGGCCTGGTGGCAAGCTATATTCCAGAAAGAGAAGGTGAACCCACTTCTTCCTTTGAGGCAAACCTCAGAGGCATGAAGAATAGTGGAAGGAATCCTGCAGAAGCTGTCAGACAGAACTAGAACCACCCCAGGGTGGAGGGTGGGAACAAGATATCTAAATGTCTTCAAGTCTTTGAAGGGCTGCAGCACGCAGGAAGGATCTGAATGTTTTTGTTCCAGAAGGCAAGACTGGGAGAAATAAGTGGAAATTGCAAAAAAGCAGAGTTTGGGCAGCTAGGTGGTGCAGTGGATTGGAATCAGGAAGATTCATCTTCATGAGTTCAGATCCAGCCTCCCTCAGACATGTCTTAGATGTGTGATCCTGGGCAAGTCACTTAACCTTGTCTGCTTCCATGTTCTCATCTATAAAATGAGCTGGAGAAGGAAAAGACAAACGACTCCAATATCTTTGCCAAGAAAACAAATTGGGTCATAAAGAGTCAGAAACTACTGGAAATCAGAATTCACCAGCTCATGAGCCTGTGCGGTGAGCTTCATTTCTCAGGTCACTGGGCATCCCTGTAGGGCTGTAACCCGTGGGCCAGTGGTGATAGACACGGAAGAAGTTGTAGGTGTGGTTTTTAAAAAAAGGACTTTGCCAGCCTATTATTATCCTGAAAACATCAACAAGCTAGAAAACCATGCCTGGGAAAACATAGGCACTGCTCGACATGGTAATTTTCTCCTGTTTCAAGATTGTCATTATTTTAATTAATTGTGTCATTATTAATAAAATAATACTGTCTGATAAGCATCATCATTACAGCTCTTTGGTCCTCACCACCACCCTGGGAGGTAGAGGCTACAATTTCTAGATGGGGAAACTGAGGCGGAGAGATTGTGTCTTGCCCAAGGCCACCCGGAGAGTGTCAAGGCCAGAAGAACATCTCTTTACACAAATGATATTAATTAGAGATTAAATCAAATTATAAGTATGACGACCAGAGGCAGTAAGTGCGTGTGGCAGCCAACGGGCCAGTCTTGGGGCTGGGAAGACGTCTGACATGTACCTGCTGCCTGAGCCTGGGCATGTTGCATCATTTCTCAGTTCAGCCGAGTATTAATGATGATAATAATAATGATAATTCACATGAATATAAATTGACATGGTGTCTTCCTCATAACAAGGCTGTGAGGTCAGTATTTGGGGTGTTATTATCCTCACTGAACAGGTGAGAAAAAAAGGAAGCCCCAAATGGGTGAAGTGATGCATGACCGACCCAGCTGCTAAGTACCACATGGTACAATGGTTGAGGTTAATAATAATGGCAGACTAATGGAGCCCGAGATGTGGAAGGGACATTTAGGGCCATCGAATTGAATTTCCTACCCATTATAGGACTCCCTTGCTGGGTATCTCGGAAAGGTGACCTTCCAACCTCAACCTGAACCTTTCTTTGGAAGACAGTCAATTTGTCAAATTGCTATTAAAAAAAAAATCTTGGGGCAGTGAGGTGGCTCAGTGGATAGACCTCCAGGTCTAGAGTTGGGAGGTCCTGGGTTCAAATCTAGTTTTAGATACTTCTTAGCTGTGTGACCTGGGCAAGTCACTTAACCCTGATTGCCTAACCTTTGCCATTCTTCTGTCTTAGAACTGATAACAAAACAGGAGGTAAGTTCTTTTTCTTTAAGTTCTTCCTTATATTTAGCCAATATATATTCATATTACCTGGTTCTGGCCTCCGGGGCCAGGGAGAACATATATGGTTCCTCAGCTCAGTGGCCTCGCATATAGGTACTAGAGTCAAGAAGACACGAGTTCAAATTCAGTCTCTGATACTTCCTAGCTAAGTAACCTCTGGCAAGGTACTCTATTTGTCTCAGTTTCCTCATCTGTAAGATGGGGATAATAATAGTATGTACCAGGGTTGTCATGTGGACAAAGGAGATAATAATTGTGAAATGATTAGCACTGTATGTATCAAAACTAAGGATTATATAAACTATTGTTATTCCATGTCACAGCTCTTCAAAGAATTGATGCCAGCTATCATTTCTTTTCCCCCCTCAGTTTAGAAAGTAATGGGTGAGGGGATAGATAGGTGGCTGAGTGGATTGAGCCCTAGGCCTAGAGACAGGGGGGTTCTGGGTTCAGATCTGACCTCATCCACTTTATGTGTGACCCTGGGCAAGTCACTTAACCCCCATTGCCTAGGCCTTACTGCTCTTCTGCCTTGGAACCAGTACACAGCACTGATTTTAAGATGGAAAGCAAAGGTTTAAAAGAAAAAAGAAAGGAATGAGTGAGTATTACAAAGAGGCAGATTTAGGCTTGACACAGGAGAAAACTTCCAACAGTGAGAGCTCATCCAAAATGGAATAGGCTGCTTCCAGAGGTAGAGGCTGCTTCTCTTTTGGGGACCTGCAAGCAAGACTGAATGACCCCTCATTGGCTCTATCATAGAGAGAGAATCCTTATTTAGGGACAGGTTAGACTCACTAGTCGGTATCTAAGGTCCCTTCCAACCCTGAGATTCGGTGATCTTCAGCAAAGCCATCAGGATTGGAACCCTTGTTCTCCCATGTAGGTCCAAGTGGTCTTCCATTGAGCCACACTGCCTTCAGATTACTGTGCTGTGTCTAGAGATGATCCCACTATCTTTTCCTTTGCCTTTTTAGACATTTAAATTTGAATATAGCTCTGTCTGTTGTTCTGGAAATTTACTTGAAGTTTTCTTTTTAAAGGCTGACCTTTAACAGGAGAAGTTGGAAACCATTTCGGTTCCCTGATGCCAGCTATTCCTAGATTGGGAACACGCAGCTCATCGTGAAATTTCTTCCCTGAACCAGAGAAGTGGAGCTCCTAGCTCTAAAACATTTTTCTCCTGGTTAAATGTTGGGTCTGACAGGAACAGCCTTGCCTGGCACATCCCAGCCATGGATCTAGGACTGAGTTAAATATCAAGGTCTAGGTTGAGAAGAATTTATAGGCAAGAGGGAAGCAAGGAGTGGGGGAGCTCTTGTATCTGGTGAAAGATCAGATCTGGATTTCAAGAACATCTGAGAACTGCTGGCTTCCAGCAGAGTAGAGAGGTCACATGGAAGGAGAAGGCATCAGATGATGGGCGACCCGGAAGGGTCTTTTGCAAAAGGTGAGATTTGAGCTAGGTCCTGAAGGAAGAAGCAAGGGAAGTCAGGGGCTGGGGATGATGAGGAATCACATTCCAGGCATGGGGGAAAACCAGAACAAAAACACCGAGATGGGAGATAGAGCCACAAAGGAGGAACAACAAGTGGGCAGTACAACTGGACTATAAGATTTAAAAAAATAAGCCTCCCAAAGGTAAGAAGGGGCCAGATTGGGGAGAGTTTTAAAGGTCAGAAGAGGCTGTATTTGATCCTAGAGGAAGTAGGGAGCCCCTAGAGTTGATTGACGCAAAGAGACTGACACGATCTGGCCTCTTTAGGCTACTTTGGTAGCCATGTGAGGATGGATGGGAGTAGGGAGAGACTTGAAACACTCTAGTTCTCTGGTGGCAAACCTATGGCATGTGTGCCACAGAAGGCACGTAGAGCCCTCTCTGTGGGCACGCACACTGTTGCCTGCCAGAATTCCTTACTAGAAAGGCAGAGGGAATTGGGCCGAGCTGCTCCCCTCGCCCTCTCCATGCACGCCTGAGGACACTCCTCACTTCACTCTCCCCTCTGCTCAGCAGCCCAGTGGGAGCACTTCCTCCCTCCCCTGTTTGGGTTAAGGCAGTAGGGGGCGGTACTTGGTCTCTTGGCAGGCAGGGCAGGACATGGCATGTGGTGTCTAAAAGGCTCACCATCACTGCTCTAGGTAATAATGAATATGTCATATTAACTTTCAAGAAATGCTTTGCATTATAATCTCTTTGGAGTCACAAAACGACTACAACAGACATTATCATCACATCACTGATGGGGAAACTGAGGCTCAGAGAATTTAGGGCCATACAACTAGTAATTATCTTTCTGACTTTAAGAGTAGTCCTCTGTAAACTGTACCACACAAGATCCTATGAGCATATGGTCTTGAGCTCTGAGTGGGGGCACATGTAGGAATGCTGTACTGAAGGAGACCCAGAAATAGCTATGAGAAGATATAAGGAGCCAGGGAAGTGGACTGGGAACTTCTGGCTGACCCAAGCATCCTAGAGTCCATTCCATCCAAGTCCAAATTCATATATATATTCCCCCACCCCCACCCTGCTTACCTTCTGTCTTAGAATCTATATTATATATTGGTTCCAAGTCAGAAGAGTAGTAAGCGCTAAACAATTGGGTCAAATGACTTGTCCAGGGTCACACAGCTAGAAAGGATCTGAGGCCAGATTTCAACCCAGGACTCTCATCTCTAAGCCTAGGTTTCAACCCACTGAGCCACCCAACTGTCCCCATCCAAATAATATTTACTGTCTGCTTTGTGTAGAGTGATCCTACAGGAGATACAAATTTTATGTAATGCACAGTCCATCAATTCAATTCTACAAGATCATAGATTTAGAGTTGAAGGTAGTTTAGCGGCCATCTAGTGCAATCCATTCATCTTACAGATGAATAACTGTGAGGCTAAGAGATTGTAAGTGGCGCGATTAAAGTTATAGAAGTAAGAAGTGAGAAGTGGCTGAGATAGAATTTGAACTCGGGTCTTCTGACTGTAAAATTGTAGTTTTTTCCCTGGCATAGTACTGCTTCAAAGATGAAAGATTTTGGCTCCAAAGAGTTAGAATGAACCATGTTTTAGCATTTGGAGGGTGAGCTCCAGGTACCTGGGAAACATTTACTCCTTTCCTGAAGGGGTTGGATAAATGAGTTCCTACTTTCTTAGACTGGAGAAGGAAATGGCAAATGACTCCAGTAGTTTTTGCAAAGAAAACCCCAAATGGGGTCACAAAGAGTCAGACAAGCCTGAAAAATGACAACACAGATAAGCTCTTTGGTACATTAACAAAAAGGCCTACGGAAAGTCAAAAAGGTGTCTTCTTGGAATGCTGTTCCGTCGGCAAAGATCCCAGAGTGCTTTGCCATTTCATTCTCTTGTTCATTTTACAGATGAGGAAATTGAGGCAAATGGAGCTAAGTGACTTGCCCAGGGTCACACAGCTAATAAGTATCTGAGACCAGATTTGAACTCCTGACTCTAGGCATGGCACTCCGTCCACTGCAACACGTAGCTGCCCCCTTCTTAGAATGGACCACGTGAAGCTACCATCAGATTTGCAGAAGAGCCTTTGAAAACATCAACCTTCCCAATTAGCTCCCACGTCTGAGCCATTGAGACCTTAAGGAGGAGGCTGAGGACTGCTCCAGAGAAGGGCTAGTTCCCTCACCCTCTCCTTCGCCAAGGAAAAGAGAACCAAAGCCAAGAACTCAGAAATCACGTCACAGGAACCAGAGGATCAGGTGTTTGGAGCAGGAAGAGGACCGAAACAATTCGAACCCTCCTTTGCTATTTGCATTCTGTTTCACCTCAGCACTTACACCTCAGAAATGGGCAACTGATACAAATCAGAGCTTGAGTTACTGTTACGCTGATGGTCTCGATTTAAGAAAGTGATGGAGAAAATGTTCCTTATGCAGATTAAGTTTATTTATTTTATTTTTATTTTATAT
>NW_025379994.1:0-3527 GCF_016433145.1 Gracilinanus agilis | reverse complement strand
ATGTTATAGGGCATAGAATCATTGCAAACAAATGCAAAAGAGTAGAAATAATAAATGTAACCTTCTCAGATCATAATGCAATAAAAATAATAATTAGTGAGGGCACTTGGACAGGAAAATAAAAAACTAATTGGAAATTAAATAATATGATTCTTCAAAACCAATTTGTCAAAGAAGGAATCATAGAAACAATCAACACTTTCATTGAAGAAAATGACAATGATGAGACATCCTGCCAAACTATGTGGGATTCGGCCAAGGCAGTACTCAGGGGGAAATTTATATCCTTGAGTGCATATATTAACAAATTAAGGAGGGGTTGAAGGGGAAAGGTGGAGCATGAATCATGTAACCATGTTAAAAATGAATATTAATAAATGTTAAAAAATATCAAAAAACATGAACAGTTATTCCAAGTCACTCATAATAAATGAAATATAGTTTCAAACTACTCTAGTTTCACTTTCTACCCAGTAAATTGGCAATTTTCAAGAATTGTCAAAAGATGGAAAGAGCCATTGTCAGAAGGGTTTCAGGAAAATAGGTATGTTGATTGTCTATTGACTGTTGGTGAAACTGATTTGGTCCATCCATTCTGGAACATATTTGGAATTATACTTTTAAAAAGTAAGTAAAATGTCTATACTCTTTCATATGGAGATTTTACCACTAAGCAGAAATTCCAAGAAGGTAAAAATCAGAAAGATCTCAAATACCCCAAAATATTTATAAGCAGCACTTTCCATAGTAACAAAGAACTAAAAACACTGCAGATGTCCATCATCAGTTGAGAACAATTCAACAAGAATTCATGTATAGTTGAATATTACTCTTCTCTAAGAAACAAGAATGAAGACTATAGGAATACACGTAAAGGATAAATGTGAATCAATAAGGGTTAATTAGACAGAATCAGGAAGAATACATTGTATGCAATGACTATGATAAGATAGATAAAAAGAAAAAAATCTGAAACTGAAAATTACATAATTATAACAACCAAACTTGGGTATGCAAAAGAGATGAGAAAATATACCTTCTCACTCTTCTTTATAGCGATATGGAGCTATAGATGTGGAACATTCCATGTACTTTTAGAGTTGCTCAACATGTTGTTTTGCTAAATGTCATTTTCCCCTCCTCCCTTTTATTCTTTGTTATAGAGATGGATGTCTGGGCAGAAGAGGAAGAGATAAATTCAGAAATGAATATGATGTTAAAACAAAAGATATCAATGGGAGGAAAAATTTAAATGAAAGATTGTATAGAATGTTTAAGGTATTCCAGAGTTTCAAAAGAGTAAAATTTTCAAAAAGGGAAGGGGGAAAAAAAAACAAGTGTACAAACCATTGACCATTGAGTTTGACTTCAATTCCTAGCGAAATTATACAGTGTGTTGTTAGAGGAGTAGCTGATGACCATTTGGAAGAGGAAGTGGTGATGACAGAGGGCTAACATTGCATTCTCCAAAACAAATTGTGCCACACCAGTCCCATCTCCTTTCTGCCAGAATCACTAGATTGGCAGATCAGGGAATTTATGCTTGAGATACTGTGACAGTCTTCATAGAATTATATATTCAGAGCTCTAATAGATCTTAGATGTGATAAAGACCAAGCCTTACATTTTATTTTTTCCTTTTTTTATTTAGAATATTTTTTCATGGTTGCATGATTCATGATCCACCCCCTTCAACTCCCCACTCCCAAAGCTGACAAACAGTTCCATTGTGTTATACATGTATCATTGTTCAAAATTTATTTCCATGTTATTCATATTTGCAATAGGGCAATCTTCTAACATCAAAACCCCAATCATATCCCTATTGAACTATGTGTTCAATCATATATTTTTCTAGTGCATTTCTTTTTACACAGTTCTTTCTCTGGATGTAGATAGCATTGTTTCTCATAAGTTCCTCTTGATTGTTCTGGGTCATTGCATTGCTGCTAGCAGAGAAGCTAATGGTACAACATTCTCCTGGTTCTGCTCCTTTCACTCTGCATCAATTCCTTGAGGTCTTTCCAGTTCACATGGAATTCCTCCAGTTCATTATTCCTTTTAGCACAATAGTATTCCATCATCATCAGATACCACAGTTTGTTCAGCCATTCCTCAATCAATGGACACCTCCTTATTTTCCAATTTTTGCCACCACAAAGAGTATGGCTATGAATATTTTTGTACAAGTATTTTTCCTTATTATCTCTTTGGGGTAAGCCTTTATTTTATAGGAGAGGAGATGGAGGCTCAGAGGGGTTTAATGGCTTGCCCATGATCTACATTGTTAGGACTTGTCACAGTCAAGATTTGAACTGTCTCCATTTATATCCTGTTGCCTCTCATAGCTAACATTTATTTGATACTTTAGGATTCACAAAGCACTTTTTATATATTATCTCATTCATTTCTCACAATTTCACTCTGATGTTGGTACTATTAGTATTCCTATTTTTAAAATGAGAAATTTGGAGCAATTAGGTGGATTAGTGGTTTGAGAGCCAGGCCCTAGAGACAAGAGAGGTCCTAGGTTCAAATTTAGGAGATACTTCTTAACTGTGTGATCCTAGGCAAGTCACTTAACCCCCATTGCCTAGTCCTTACTGCTCTTCCACCTTAGAACCAATACACAGTATTGATTCTAAGATGGACGGTAAGATTTTTTTTTAATAAATAAGTAATTTTCAAAAATAAAAATGAGGAAATTGAGACCTCAAGATTATGTGACTTGTCTAGGGGTCACATAAGGAGGCTTCAATTTCATGTTGTCCTTACTAACTTCACCACATTACCTACCAAAGCATTTAACAAAGACATTCTAGATGTTCTTGTTTTTATATAGCAGAATTTTATTTATCACACTATTAGAGATTAGTCTGTTGAGATATTTGAGACTTTTTACCGGAATGAGATTACTTTGTTAATGAAGTCTATTTACTGAAAAAAAAAATTTTTTTTTTAACATGCAACAAAAACATTTTTTAAGCTTTGGCTTGGCTTTTATTGAACCTAGTAATCTCAAAACTTAAGATTTTGAAGAATGTGAGTTCAAAACTATGCTATCATTGGCAATTTATGCTTTCAGAATAGTCATTTTTCCTTAATAAACTAATTCTTGTCAAAGCTTCTATTTTTAAAGTTTCTAGTAAAGTTAGCCAAAAGAAGGTGATAGCAAAAGTTTGATAATATTTCATTTTCCACCATCTACATGTAAAAACAATTGTTAACATTTGTTTTTTATGGTTGCTTTTAATTTTAATTCCCAAATTCTTCTCCCTCCATATCCTCTACCTTCACTGAGGTAGTATACAATCTGATATAGATTCTACTTGTGTGATCATGTAAAACATTTTTCAATATTAGTCCTTTGTGGAAGAAAAAAAAATTTTTAAATGATAGTGAAATATAGTATGCTTTGGTCTGGGTTCAGACTCCATTAGTTCTTTCTCTCAATGCAGATTACATTTTTCTTCATATGTCCTTTTGGATTGTGTATGTGTGTGTGTGTGTGTGTATATATATATATA
>NW_025379993.1:0-11354 GCF_016433145.1 Gracilinanus agilis | reverse complement strand
AGTTTCTACTTGCTCAATTCTAGCCTTTAGGGATTGATTTTCGGCCATAATCTTCTGGTAATCGGCCATAATCTTTTGGTTTTCGGCCATAATCTTCTTGTTTTCGGCCATAATATTCTGGTATTCCTTTTCAATCTGGTCATTTCTTGTGTTCAATTTGCTTATCAGTTCATTTGGTTTCTGAGCCTCGCTTTCCAGTTGCAAGATTCTACCTTTTAAGCTGTTATTTTCTTGCCAGATCTCTTCCATTTTCCTCAAAATCTCAGATTTGAACTCTTCCATAGATTGTGAGGAGTTTTCCTTATTTGGGGAGGGTTTGGATGGTTGTTTGTTCTCCTCCTCTGTTTGCTTGGTTGTCTGGATTTTCTCTGTGTAGAAGCTGTCGAGTGTTAAAGACTTCTTTTTTTTGTTATTATTCTTTCTCTTCTGAATTTCCTGTAACTGGTTAGCCATCATTAGCCCAGCAGCTTCTCAGGTTTATCCTCGCTCTCAGTGTCTGTCTGAGATCTATTGGCTCCTGAGGACTGAGTTCTAGTTTTTTCCAAGGTTAAGCCCCCTGGTGGATTCCCTTGCTTGAACCTCTGCAGGAGGTTTCTTTACAAGTCTCAGGGAGCTACTTCCACAGTCGTATACCCATCTGCACTGGTTCCCCACTTAGGCTTTAGTTCCTGGTTGTGTTTGCCTCCACCCAAGCCTCTGCTCAGCCGGCACCAGCCGGTGCTCCGCTCCCAGCGTCCGCTCCCGCGCGCGCGCGCTCAGATTTCGCGTGCGTTCTTGACTTAATGGGGTCCTAAGTCTTGCTGCTCTCAGGAACAGGTCCCGGAGCTGCTGATGACTCGATGGGTGCCCCAAACTTGCTCTATTTCTTTTTAGCTGGGTTCAGAGCTATAGGTGAGTGTGGAGGGGGTGGGGGTGGGGCGGTTGCTCAGCTCGCGCTTGAGTGAGAGCCCTTTTTAGCTTGGAAATGTCTCGATTCCACGTACCTTCCACGCTGTGCCCTGTTGTGGGGTTCCTCCGTTTGTCTGGACTTGTTTTTATGTCCCCTTGAGGAGTTTTGTGTGTTTCGGTCAGGAGAGGTTTAGAGCTGCTTCTTACTCTGCCGCCATCTTAACCCGGAAAACTGTAACTCTTAATAACAACAAAATTTGAACATGTTATACTTCTAAATTTAATCTATATTATTAACATTGTTGCTATCACCTTTTTAAGTCTAGAGTGGTTCTCAAACTTTTTTGGCCTACTGCCCCCATTCCAGAAAAAAAATTAGTTAGCACCCCCTGGAAATTATGAAACTACTTATTTCTCTATAAAATCTCAGAATATAATGTAATACAAAAAAAGTGTGGCTATCACCTCTCCCCTGGATCGCTACAGCACCCACCAGGGGGCGGTAGCACCCATTTTGAGAATTATTGGTCTAGACTATCAACCAAACAAATAGACTGATCAACAATAATCCATCAGCTAAATAATAAATCAAATTCTGTAGTGTTTCTGATTTCCAAATGCTCATACTGAAAATTTAATAATGATTCTCATGAGCTGTTATGAGCTAGAACCAGAATGCTCATTCTAGTCATTATGCCAGCAAGGTCTGGCTTCAAATAAGGACTCTCTAGAACAAAACATCTGTTCAAACATTGAAAAGTCATGGACCTAGGTAACTAAGATTTTTAAGTTAAAATTTAAGTTAAAAATTAAGTTAAAATTTAAAAAAAAGTTCATTAAAATTTAAATTAAAATTAAGAAATTTAAGTTAAGATTATACCACTGGATTACTAAAGGGAAGTACATCCACTGAGATAGGAAATTTTCAACTCTTCTATAAGTTATAGTCCTAGAGAGTTGTCTAGGGACATTGAGTAGCTAAAATAAATTGCTCATGGTCACAGCTAAGACTAGGTCTTTCTGACATCAGATCTGGAATTCTAGACATTACACTGAACCAATTGAATTAGAAGTTCAGACCAAACTAAAAGAATAGGACAGGTTTTCAATGAAGGCAGAATGAGATGGGAGAACTGTAGTAGAATGTCTTAGTGCCAATATCCTCTGTAATATTAAACTTTGTGAAATTCCAGAATTCATCTAAGACATTTTTAAAGCTTTATTGAAAGATGTTGGAGTGATTAACCAAAAATTCAAAAATCTGTCTTGGCTAATGATCTCTTTGGATATGCATTAGTTACTTAGGATAATGCTTTTATTATTTCAGGTTAGTGGATTATCATTTATCAAACAAAAAAAGAATAAAACAATTTTTCTAAATCATCACACTGGACATTTTTAAAATCTCAAAACCACACATAGAATATAGCATATGAGCCCACTCGATTAGTTTTACATACACACACACACACACACACACACATGCACACACTATTCACATAAGTATAAATATCCATGTACTATTTTTCTAAGTCACAGAGACTTCAAAATTTTACTTTGTGTTGGTATGCTTAAGCATCTCATATTGGGGCACTCTTTATTTTGAACATTAAGCTAATATGCTCCTAGAATAGATAGAACATAGAATAGCCCTTTAATTTAGTCTGAAAACATTTTAAGTTTTTTGTAAATTAGAGCATTTTGGAGAGCTGATATACAATATACCTAATTGAACAGATCTGTAGCATGTTTGATCTCCCTGTAGAGTCTAATACTGTGTGTGGTAGTGTACTCTACAGACATGTAAATTTTTTCACAGCTGCTCAAACATGGCCTGGAAGCATCAGAATGAACTGGGCAATTAAGTTATAAGAAAAAATAGATTATTACACTCATTAAAAAGCTGTATTTCTTAATACTTTGAATTCTCACAGCAAGTTAAATGTGACATGAATTCAAGACCACGTTTGTGAATTTTAAATAAGTCCAAGATCATTATAATAATAAAGTCTATTATAATCACCTTGCTAACTAAAATTAATATGAGGAATAAATGCATATTTTGAAACACTGCAATTGGAGACTTGTAAAGATTCATCTATTTCATTTTATATTATTTCATTTTTTTACATGCATGCATTATTGTATGATCATGAATCAGTTTTGAATCAAAACAAATACTTAAGTACAAGTTGATTTTTTTTCACTTGTTTGTTTTCTGGCAGAGCATCTGGAACTGTAATTGCATCAGTGTAGAGAACTACTAGTTTGTAGACCGTTCAGATTGGCAGCCATACAGCTACATAGTCTTAGAACCTAAGGAACTGAAATAGGTGAAGACACTCGACCATAGTTAGTCATTTGCTAATACTCTAAAAGGATCCAGATGACATCACTATGTTAGAAACCATGATAAAATCTAGGATTATGGTTGAGTGGAAAATTATTTTGAAACAGATTAAGTACTGGCAATGTTCTTTGTGGATTCCTTCTCAATTTCTTCATCAATATTTAGGAAATTGCTTTTTAAAAAAATTTTAGATAAAGTCATTGAATGAATCATGGAATAAGTATTGATAGGATAATCCAAAATAACTTCATTGACTAATGTCAAATGAGTTCATCAATAAAGAATAAACAATTATATAATCCTTAGTCAGATGTTTCCTTCAATTAGGTATACAATCTTTCCTTGAAAGGCTTTCTGGTGTATTTTTGTTACTCTGAGATAATATGCCCTAAATTATTTTGGGATATTTTTAGAAAAAGTAACAAATGTATCACTAGAATGTGGAACAGTTTTTTTATTTTGCCCCACTTTATCTGTTTGTCTTTATGAATGTTTTAATGTATAAAGCATACAGAGGGGGCAGCTGGGTAGCTCAGTGGATTGAGAGCCACGCCTAGAGATGGGAGGTCCTAGTTTCAAATCTGGCCTCAGACACTTCCCAGCTGTGTGACCCTGAGCAAGTCACTTGACCCCCATTACCTACCCTTACCACTCTTCCACCTATAAGTCAATACACAGAAGTTAAGGGTTTAAAAAAAAAAGCATACAGAAAGATAGATACACTGGGTTTGAAGGGACAACATATTTAAGAAATTCTAAACTAGATTCCAGTGTTTCCCAATATATAAACTATTTTGGGCATTGATTCGAATTGCAATAATTTTCAAAAAGCATTTAGTATCATCTAAATAAGAAAATATAGATATTTTTGCAATGTAAAAAAATAAATTGCAAGCAATTAAAATATAATGGAAGCAGAAGATGCTTTTTCATTGTTCTTCTATCTTTAGTAGTGATTTCTAATAAACCTAATAAAACCTTATTTTCATTTTCTATGGAGATATGTTGATGAATTATAAAAATATGTATTCAAGGAACACTGTTAAACGTCTCTTAAAATATGACAATTTAAAAAATAAATTTCTTGTATCCATATGACAGTAGAATCATTTCATTGTTGCTTCATGAAAAAACATGCCACTTGTTGGCTGTAGTTTATTTTTACTCTTGGTACATTCTATTACCATTCACAACTTCAAATAAAACTTAAGTTAAATTATTTGTCCTAATGATTTATAAAAGACTATAGACCTTAACTTTTATTTCTAAACAAATGAGAATATTTTCTGTCATGGTTTAAAATAACAGTTGGATGGTGTTAATGTTGTAGAACTATAAAATGGAATGGGATAATTTGATTCTGCCAAGTGTTGGTTTTTATAAAGAAGTTTTTAATACTATACATTAAAAATAATGATTGTGTTACTTTCAAACTAATAATAAAACATATCCATGTGTTACATTTGCTTCTAATTTTAAAATCTCCCCAATTTTAGGATTTACTCTCAAGCTGTAAATATCTACTAGAAGAAACATTTTCTAAGAATGAACATTTTTTTCTGAAACTTGTGAAAATCAGTTGTTAAAGTTGGTTTTAAGTTTATCTTTAATCATATCTCAGTCACAAAAAACAAGATCAATGAAAGTCAAAACAATTCTGAGTTTCACACACACACACATAAATTTGGCAAAAATGATAAAAGATTTGAATGGACAATGTTGGAGAGACAGGAGGATAGGGAAATCCAAACATTGATGCAGCTATTGTGAATGGAATTTTCCCAACTATTCTGGAAAGCATTTTGGAGTTATGCTAAGAAAATGAATTAAATAACCTTACCCTTCAGCAAAGACATATATCTAGAGGAGTTTAAAGATAGGAAGAGGCATCCCATATTCCCAAAAATGTATAATCACACTTTTTTTTTGAAGGTAGCAAAACATTGTAAATATATGTGTGTGTATGTGTGTGATTAAAGAACAGCAATAAGGAATTTAGCTTGAACATAAAAGTTACTTCCCTAATAAAATTTAAAGAAACAGATTGGATATAATTCTAGGCAAGTTTCCTTTTATTCTGAGGAAAATAAAGTAGCCATTTTCAACACCAAACTATTAGTTCATTTCCTGTAAGGAATCAAAGTTTCCTTTGGAGAAGGATGTATCAAAGATATGTATTCTTACCTATATTTGAGTCATCTTTAGACAAATTCATGTGAACTAACATAACTTGCAGGGGGCAAAAAAAACACAGTCACTCCCTACATGTAAATTGAGCAGAAAGGTGTCTATGTACTTCTTTTCCTCTTTTTTCAGTATCATCCCAAAGTAAGTTGAATTTGTTTTCGAAGCTCTGTTTTTTCTTGCCTGATAAAAATAAACTGTTTTCCAAATTTTAATAAAATAAAGATTCTTCTTGTTTTCTTGTAAATAATGTAAATCTGAACCACATGAGAAGAAAATAAAAGTATTTAATGATGTAAATTCATGAGCTGAGGAGCCATTTCTTTTATTTCTTCCAAATATAGGTGCTATGTATTTTCCAAGGTGACATTTCCTGCCTCTGGAATAGTTTGAGTGGGTGGCAAGCTGTTATTTCCTCTTGTCATATCTAAACAAGACAAAGCAACAGTCAGGGGAAGGTAATACTTGTGATGAGATGAGTCTTTCTTACTGACAGGAGTCTGATGTACCATAGAGTTGAATCAGGCAGAGGAAGAAAAGTTATCAAAGTGTATTACATTTATGAAGCATGGTGTTGTTAACCACATCTCTGACGCTCTTTTCTTACAGAATGTAGCACATGAAAATTCATCTTCAGGGAAAACCAGAACTGTCAGAGGTTCCTGCCTGCATGGTAATGGTCATACAGTTTGAGAATTTCTTACAAAGTATTTTTAAGAATTAAAAGTAGAATTATTCCATGAAGCCAATATACAGAGCTGATAATTCTTCCTTAAATAGATCCCCAGACCATTTTTTTACATTCACAGGGGGGAATTGCTGCTAATGATTGAATTTAATATATTCTCCAGTCACCTAAACCTGAAGCTAGAAAAGTTTGATTATGTATATATTCCATTTTTGTGGAAATAAAAGATGCCAGTTATTTGGTCTTGGTAAATAAGGACATCATGGCCAATAATAAATATTTGGGTATTCTGTGGAGTTAGGAATGAATATGAGAAGGCATTAGGTATATTGACATATTACACTAGTAGTATCTTGAAAGCAAAGGCTTTTCCTCTTTTCTATGTTTCCTCATTACTTGGCATAATGCTTGGTAGATAGTAAACTCTTCATACATGCTTTGATAACTGACTGATTTACACACAGGAGAGTGTTGCAAAATGGATAACAATAGAATCTCTAGAGAAAAAAAGCATGTTTGATAAACAGTTAAGCTTAATTTCCATGATTAACATTTTGCCATTAAATTCTAGGTAATCAATAAGACAGTGAATCACATCCTAATTTGTACCATTTGTCAATTTTTTTACTTTATCTCACTGCTCTCAAAGATCTTTTTTTCCCCGTATTCCTTGCTTAAATCTAGGCATTTCTCCCTATTTTTCCTTTTGTCCTATCCCCATTTATTCAAAAAGAATTTAGCTTCCTTCAGGAATTAGGTGTACTCCTACACAAGGTCTTGCCTAATCCCCACAGGTGTTAATTCTCATTTACCTTAAATAAATTATTTGTATTTGCTTCATTTATATTTTCTATTTTATTTAACTATATACGTGTTTAATCCTAGTAAAATAGAAGCCCTTATAAGGGGTAATTTTGCTTTCGTTTCTATTTTTTGAATGATACTAGAACATTTCTGGGTTCATAGTATGTGAAGTAAATCCTCTGGCTGCTCTATTCAATTTATAAGATACAAAGAGAAGGTTGAATTCTCAAATTTAAGGAAAAGAAAAAAAGGAAAGTTGCAGTGTCTCTCCCCCACTTACTGTGCTGAGACTTGGGCAGTCATGGGATCTCAGGGGGAGGGCTCCAACAGGGACAGAGTTCCTTTCTACCACAACTATGGGAAGCTCAGGGCTCTGACCATAGCTGGCAAGAAGACAGCTAAAGTCTTCATCCACCACACCTCTATCTTAGGCATCTGTCTCTGGAAGTTTTGGCCTCAGGGCACATTCAGATCTGCATATCTGCTCAACTGGCTTAATCCCGTTTATCAATAGTGCAGAGAAGCAGTCTCTAGAGGGAAGAAAAGCCCAAACCCATGGTAGGCCTCAGGCTGACTGGAATCCTAGGGCAAAGCTGCAACCATGATGGAGTACCTTGGTAAAACAATAGGAAGCTCATTGCTCTGACTGGGCAGCTGGCAGGGAGATGGCTAGCAAAAAGAAGCAGAGCTGAAAGACACAGGGTAACTACTTTTAGTCTCCACATGTTCATTTTCATCTTTAATAATTAAAATTAGATTTGACTCAATATGAGAGTTATAAAAGTGAGATTGTGGTTGCTGTTTATAGAATATTAGCCCTTAAGCCAAAAATGACTGTTTGCAGCATTTATTTACAATAAAGTTGAGATATTGAAAGTAGGATATGTAGGAAGGAGACAGAATCTTGTCTAGCTTACCAGCCTAAGTGCTGATCCACTGAAGTCTGGCTCAGTACCCAGTAAAGGCTCCCTCAAGTTCCAATCTCCACATGGAAGTCCTGATGGTGTCTTCACCAATGCAAGTCTCTTCCTTCCACCTGAGTCATTCACCCAGCAAGCCCCTCCAGTGTAGAAAGTTCCAGTCAAGGAAGAGTCTAGGACAAAGTGACCATATACAAGAAGAATTTCCCTTTCAGCTCTGCTCACCAAAGCAGAGTGAATGACTGAATCCTCTGGCTGGCCTTTTTAAAGCAGTTTTCTCAAAGTCACTTCCTGTTGCTCCCTCACTTCAAGGGAACCAATCACAGACTCCCAATTTACCTAGTACTGCCAAGGGTGGGGCAGTGACCTTTGGAGGTGTGAGCTTTCTCTAGTAAGTGACTTTTGAACTCTCTTACTTAATGGTTAAGGAGGTGCTAAGTAGGGGTACTTTAAGTTCTTGATTTGATTAACTTAAAATCAACAAAGGGAGAGTTAATTCTATCTTCACAACCCTTAGCCTCTGCTGGCAGCTCTGGAAAATCTAACCTCAGGGCACATTAATACAACTGCTCACTCTATTAACCTAATCCAGTTAATCAACTGAGCAGAGAAGAAGCCCCTTCAGGGCAGAAAAGTCCAAAATCACAGACCCAGAAAATACACAGAGGAACAAGAATACAGCCAATAATAAGGGAGAAAGAAGAAAATATGAGTAAACAATAGAAAAAGAAAAAAAAGAAATAACAATCGACAGTTTCTATCCAGGTAAAGAACAAAGAATAAATGGAAGACAGGAGGACCAAGGAAGACCAAACAAAAACTCAGAAACTTCAGTTAATTGGACCCATACTCTGGAAGAATGCAAAATTAAAAAAAAACAATTAAGAGAGAATGAAGAAAATTAGGAAAAGAACTTAAAAACTAAATAGGTCATCTGGAAATAGAAGCACATGAACTAAAACCAAAAAAAATAGCTTCTTAAAAACCAGAACTGACTAGCTCAAAAACAAGGCAAAGAAAATAAAAGATAAAAACAATTACTACAAAAAAAATAGATCAAAAGGAAAAGGAGGATCAAATTCCAAGATGAAATTCAGTCTTTAAAAATTAGAATTGAACTATTAGAAGCGAATGACTTCACAAAGCTGGGAGAGTCTATAAAATAAAATCAAAAGTGAAAAAATTGAGGAAAATATGAAACACCTCATTGATAAAATAAATAGATCTGGAAAATAGCTCCAGGAGAGACAATTTAAGAATTATTAGACTGCCCAAAAATCATGACCAAAGAAAAATCCTGGGCATCATTCTACGGGAAATTATCCAAGAAAACTATCCTGATATTCTTGAACAAGAAGGTAAAGTGAGATTGAAGGAATCCACATATCACTTCCTTTATTAAATTCCCAATTGATAAAGCCCCAGGAATGTAATAGCCAAGTTCTAGAACATCTAGACCAAGGAAAAGATACTACAAACTGCTAAAAATAAACAATTTAGAAATCTTGGAGCCATAGGATTACACAGGACCTGGCTGCATCCACTCTGAAGAACTGGAAGGCATGGAATATGATATTTCAAAAAGCAAGGGAACTAAGTCTACATTGAAGAATCAACTACCCAGAAAATTGACTATAATCTTTTTTTTTTAAACCCTTGTACTTCGGGGTATTGTCTCATAGGTGGAAGAGTAGTAAGGGTGGGCAATGGGGGTCAAGTGACTTGCCCAGGGTCACACAGCTGGGAAGTGGCTGAGGCTGGGTTTGAACATAGGACCTCCTGTCTCTAGGTCTGACTTTCACTCCACTGAGCTACCCAGCTGCCCCCTGACTATATTCTTGTAAGGGAAAGTATGGTCATTTAATAAAATAGAAGATTTCCAAGCATTCCTGAAGGAAAAAACAGAATTAAACAGACAATTTGGTGCCAAAATAGAACTCAAGAGAATCACCAAAAGGTTAAGTTACCTGAGACCTTGTTAGAGTTAATTAAGAGATATTTGAGTGACCATTGCTGATTCTTATTTTCCTGTTCTTTTAAGAATTGTCATTTTAGGAATCTCTGGAAAATTAGATACTGAAAACTAAAAGTAAAACAATAATGGTAAGACTTATTTGGTAAGGTTGGATGTGGAGTGGGGAGATACATGCAATTTAAGAGAATCAGAATTTTTGATGATGTGTAATTATTTTTAAAAATCACATCTATGGTTGCTTTAAGATTCATTCTAAGGACTTTTCTTGATTTTTCTTGTTTGATATCCCATGTGTTAGAGGAACTATTTTGTAAAACCTTATAAAATGTCCTTGGCAAAACACTTATCATAAAATGTTTTACACTTACTGATAAAGTTCTTCAACTTTTTATGTCTCAAGAACAGTAAAAATTCACCAGTTTTTGCTGTATTTCCAAATATGTTCTCACTGAGACAAGGCTTTAGTGATATTTCAATGCTTGTATAACTTTTATAGCTTGAACAAGTATTGTGCCTGCTTCCTACAAAAGACATCATTCAGTTTTTTAACTGCTAGTTAAAGATCCTTTGGCAAGAAGAAATACTTTGTGAAATACTCGAAAGTTTAATATACATGGTTTCTAAAATAGCTCAAATGACTCTGATTATCTACTTTTTTTCTTTTACTTCTAAAAGGAGAGAAGTTGGTTTCAAAAATCAAAGGACATATGACTTCAATTAACGTAGTGCTTTATTATATTTATATCCTCTAATGAAGCCTCATTTTGTTATAGAATTGACTCTAAATTTTTAGGAATCCTAGGTCAAGAGAATACAATACCTAGAATGTCCTACCTGGTTGAAAATGCTTCAAGTGTGAGCCCAGCAATTTTATGTGCTTTATATTATTGGTCTAGTTTAAATAATACCATCATCAGAGTTCTAGCTTTTAGGGAACACTTTTTTACTTAGTCAAAAACTCAAAAAGTATATTTATTAAAGCCTAGAAGTACTACAATCTGTATCAGAGGAAGCACCTGTTCGAGTAAAATTATGAGTAATTAAGAATATTGATGGAGATGCCATTCTATCATTTCCAAAAATTTTATTAACTGAAAATTTGCCTTAATACTGCTCAAAATGTAGCTCTTATAAATCATCCTAAACTTATCATATATTATTGCCTTTTGTATATTTGAGAACTAGTTTGTTGGACGGTAAGCTATTGCTCAAATTAGACATTCTGTTTTTATCCTCCATGAAGTGACATGAGCCATCACTTTCATTCCTAGAATGTAATGTATTCTCATCTTTCCTTTTCAGGTTCCTTTTCTTCTGATATCACCTCCTCTGTGAAGTCTTCTATAATAGTACTGCCAAAAAAAAAGTTAATATTCACTTTTTTCACATTACTCTGTAATCCTTTATCTTTGTGAATGACTTCTCTACTTTACTACACTATAAACTCATTGAGGTGAGGGACTTTCATGAATTCTGTTACAAATTATCACAGTGGTATTGGGGGCAATACATACATACATACATACATATATATATATATATATA
>NW_025379992.1:0-8032 GCF_016433145.1 Gracilinanus agilis | reverse complement strand
CTTCTTCTTCTTCTTCTTCTTCTTCTTCTTCTTCTTCTTCTTCTTCTTCTGTCTTGGGTGATCTTAAATTCAACATTCCCAGAACAGGACTTGGCATCTTGCCTGCCACACCTCTTCCTAACTTCCTTATTTCTATCCAGAGTACTACCATCTTTCTAGTCTCAAATTTGCAACCTTGGAATAACTTTTGACTCTGATATCCTTCATGTCTCATATTTAGTCAGTTGCCAAATCTTGCCATTTCTACCTCCACATCTCTCATCTCCATCTCCTTCTCTCTAATCACAAAGCCACCACTTTAGTTCAAGCCATCATCACCATCAATAGCAACATGGCTATTGCAATAGCTGTATCAACTGAACTCCCTGCCTCTTCTCTCCCTCTCACCCATCCTCTAGGTAGCAACTGTAGAAGGAGAAAAGAAACCATTTTAGAGATTTTAGAGTGTAAGAACTAACAGAAACCTTGTCTTTGGAAGTGGCTTTCCAGCTAATTGCCTACAACATCCATAATCCAGGATCTGAGCACCAACAGCCTGGGTGGGTAAACAGGTGAACAACAAATTGCTGAGTCTTGACTTTAAGGAAAGTCAAGAATAATCACCTTTCCTTGTACGACAGAACACTATCCCATTGATCCAATGCCAAAGAATGCTGCTTATTGGCTTGGTAACCTACATCCTGCCCTCCTATTTAATTTTATAACCAAGTACTATTTCTGGTACCATTAACTTTCATAGGAAGGATTGTTACAGGAGTGCCATGTGTGTGAAACTAGAAAAGCAACACATTGAAGAAAGGAAAAAAGGAACTATTACCACACATATCCATGCTAGAGGTGATAATGATGATGATAGTTAACATTTATATAGGTCTTTGTGATTTGTAGAGCACTTTACATGCTCATTTGATCCTCACCCTAATTCCATTATGCAAATTCTATTATTATCCCCATTTGCAGAGGAGGAAACTGAGGCTTAGAAAGATATAGTAGCTTGCCTGAGGTCACAAAATTAGAAGCATCTGAGATAGGATTCAAACTCAGTCTTCCTAATTCCAACTCTACTACTCTGGCCACCTCAACTAGACTGGAAATTGTACAGGTGGATAGGAAGGGAAGAAGCTGTGAGACATGTTGAGGTAGAATCAGTAAGAGGACTACTAATTGAATATGGGAAATTAGAAGAAGGAAAGAGTCAAGTTGAATCCAAGTTTATAAATCTGGGGCATAGGAAGTAGTGATCCTCTCAACAGAAATAGGGAAGTTTGGAGAGGGATTGGTTTAGGGAAGAATATAATCAAATGCAAGAAATAAATACAGAACAGAAAACCAACAACATATTTTCACTCCAGAACCTAAAGTCAGAAGCAGCAAATACTGAGTGTTTGATCCTAGTTTGTATAATCAACAGCTGTCTTAATCCCTCAGTAACTATCTGAAAGACAGTATTTAGGAAAGAAAGGTGGTCTGTAAGGACTTTGCTTCCTGGAATTACCCAGCAGACCTGGCCTGTAAACTCTTAAAACTCTGGCAAAGGTGCATCTTGGCATATCAGACCTAATATATCACAAACATACAAAAAGGGGCGCATATTTATTCAACATAGGATTGAAAAGCACATTGATCTCTTAAAGATAATTTTTACTCAAAACAAACACACTAAACCCTAAGAGAATTGGACTCCAAGTACACAATCTTATCTAAACACACAAAACAGAAATACAAACATGAGATAAAAGGATTATTCCATAGCTAGATTCTTTGCCAGAGTTTAGGGTGCATGGCCTAGAAGTTCCTTTCCAAGGCCACAACCAACCTTTGGAGGCCCTTGTGAAAAAAGCTTAGCAAAAGAGATGGTGCAAAAGTGCTAGGATATTAAGTTATGGCTCCCAAGGCTTCAGATCCAGAAACAAGGTATCCCAAAAGGGAACCGTCAGCATAGTCCCCAAAGACAAAGGACAGCTCCTGATGACTCTCTCTTAGATAAGACTTTCTCAGCACTGTGATTGCTAATAATTCTCTCTCTTAATAATTCATATGGTCTTTAAGGATAAATTCCTTTACAATTGTTCTTTTTTGTTCTTCAATCATTCTTTCATCCACATAGTTTCTGTACATAGGTACATCTGCATATACCTTTCAGCTCTCAATATGATGGTCTTGTTATTTCACAAAATTGCATATCAAATTTCCTTCACCTTCAGCTTGGTGTAAAAACAGTTATTGTTATTTCTCATAAGTTCCCATTTTTCTACATAGAGAGACACAGAAAGAAGATGGTAGAATGGAAAGGGCAACTAGAATTGGAGACAAGAAGATGTAGGTATAAATTGTGCTTCAGATACTAGCTGTGTGCAAATGACTTACCTTCTTTTTTTTTCTTTTTTCCCCACCATCTCTTATAGCATAATAATATTCCATCACATTTATATAGCATAATTTGTTCAGCCATTCCCCCATTGATAGGTATCTCTCTGATTTCCAATTCTTCACCACCAGAAAAAGAGCTGTTAAAAAATAGTTTTGTACATGTATAACCCAGTGGAATTGCTTGTCAGCTCTAGGAGGGGGGAGGGAAAAGGGGAGGGAAAGAACATGAATCATGTAACCATGGAAAAATACTTAAATTTAAAAATTAAATAAATAATGGTTTTGTACACATTGGCCCTTTTTCTTTTCTTTGATCTTCTTGTGGTATAGATCTAGTAGTGAGATTGCTGGGTCAAAGGTATGCACAGTTTTATAGTCCTTTGGGCATAGTTCCAATGATTAGACGAATTCCTGGCTCTACCAACAGTAGACTACCATTTTTCTCACATCCCTTCCAGCATTTGTCATTTTCCTTTTCTGTCATCTCAGCGAGTCTGATGAGTTTAAGGTGGTACCTCAGAGCTGTTTTAATTCGCATTTCTCTAGTCCATGGTGATTTAGAACATTTTTTCATATGATTATAGATAGTTTTGATTTTTTTTATCTGAAAACTGCCTGACCATCTCCTTTGATTATTTATCAATTGGGGAATGACTCTTTTATTTGTAAATTTGGCTCAGTTCCCTTGACTTGAGAAGTGAGACCTTCATCAAAGAAACTTGCTGTAAACTCTCCCTGCCCCAACCTATTTCTTGCTCTTCTAATTTTGGCTATTTGGGGTTTTTATTTGTACAAAAACTTTTTAGTTTTATGTAATCAAATTTGTTCATTTTATCTCCTATGAATCTCTCTAACTCTTTTTGGTCAAGAACTCTTCCCCTGTCAGCAGCTCTAACAGGTAATTTCGTCCACATTTTCCTAATTTGCTTACATCACCCTTTATGTCTAAATCATATACCCATTTTGAGATTATACAAAAATGTGTACATATATAATGTAAAATGTCAGTCTATGCCTTGTTTCTGACAGATTACATTCAATTTTCCCAGTGTTTTTTGTCAAATAGTGAGGTCTTGCCCCATTAACTAGGATAGTGATGGTGAACCTATAGAACAGATGCCCAAAAGGGCATGCAGAGCCCTCTCTGTGGGCACACCTGCAGTCACCCATCAAAGAGATCATTACTAGAAAGCCAGAGGGACTTGGGGTTGAACTGTTCCCCTCTCCTACTCCATGTACCTGAGGACATTCCTCACTTCATCCGCCCCTCTACCCAGAAGCCCAATGGGAGCACTTCCTCCCTCCTCTGTTTGAGTGGGGGGCTAGGGAGTGAGGTAGGGGATGGGGCCAGCACTCAGTCTCTGGGGGAGTGGAGTGGGGACAGGACCTGGCACTCTATCTCTAAAAGGCTCACCATCACTGAACTAGGATCTTTGGATTTAATAAACAATATGTTTCTATGCTCATTTACTTCTATACATTGTATATCTTATCTATTCCATTGATCAACCACTCTACTTCTTATCTAGTACCAAATTGTTTTGATGATTGCCACTTTATAATACCATTTGAGATCTCATACTGCTAAGGCCCCCTTCATATTTTTTAATTGATTCCCTTGATATTCTTGACCTTTGCTCGTCCAGAGGAATTTTATTATTTTTTTTCTAGGTCTATAAAGTAATTCTTTGGTAGCTTTGGTTTTCAATGCCATACCAACTTAATTGATATGGTGCCGAATAAGTAAATTAATTGGCTCAGCCTACCCATGAGCAATTAATATGTCTCCAAAAGTTTAGATCTGCTTTTATTTGTGTATCTTGGTAACTAGGCTCCCAAGTACAAATAGAAATTTTATAGGGAAAAAAAATCAGAGAATAGACACAGCTGGTATAAAATGAAGAGATTAGGCTTAATGACCTGTGATGCTGTGAAAAATCAGAAAAAAGTTCAAGTCTGAGCATATGCTCTTGAGCATATGATCTACCTATATGATCTTGAGCAAACACACTCTTACCCACCTTTTGCAGGTACATGTTATATCTCATTCCCCTAAGAATATAAGTTCCTTGGGGGCAGCTGGGTAGCTCAGTGGATTGAGAGGTAGGCCTAGAGACAGGAGGTCCTAGGTTCAAATCTGGCCTCAGACACTTCCCAGCTGTGTGACCCTGGGCAAGTTACTTGACCCCCATTGCCTACCCTTACCACTCTTCTCCCTTGGAGCCAATACACAGTATTGACTCCAAGACAAAAGGTAAGGGTTTAAAAAAAAAGAATATAAGTTCCTTGAGGTCAGAAATTGTTTTCTCTTGTCTTTGTATACTCATTTCCTAGCACATAGCAGGCACTTCATGAATGCCTGTTGCTGAATTGAGGGAACTTTCCCTTTCCTTTCTTAAATCCTCCCTCCAAAACAAAAACAAAAAACAACCTATCCATCCCACTTTGTGATGTTCAGAAATTTTTTAGCCTAATAACAAGAGAGGCTTTTGTCCCAGCTTTTAGGAGGTCCAATTTTTCATTTCATTTACATTATAAATTACATTGTAAATAATAACTTTCCATTACAAATATATTTCTTTGGTCTCTTTAAAGTTCACAAAGCATTTTCTCACAACAATTCTGAAAGACAAAAAATTCTGGAGTCATTATCCTCATTTTTATGGGTGAAGAAACTAAGGGTGTTCAGAGGGGAAGTAACTTGCTAAGAGTCATCTAGCCAGGAAGTTTTGGACCAGGTATTTGAACTCTAGTTTTTTGGTTCCAAGATCAGTGTTTTTTTTTTCATTAGAGTACACAAATTCTTTTGGAGAGAGACCCTTGTGACTGGGTTGCTCCATTCTAAAACTTTGGTGTTTTCTATTTACTTCAGGTCACCATGCCTGAATTATAGTTTTGTGCCCTTAAAACCTGAGACGGGTTAAATTGGTTAGCAGACATATTAGCTTACTCTTAGAAGAAATAATACCATAAGCCATAAGCCAGCTAATTGAAAGGAAGAGAATGCCTTTTAGAATTTCAGTGTTGGAAGGGCTTTCTAGCCAGTTCCAACTAGGTTCAGTTTGGATGGTTTCCCAAATCTGATCCAGACCTCCTACTTAGGTTTTTCAGAATTTGGCTCAAGTCTATATATCTATAAGAAAGATAAAAGGTCAAAGGTGAGGGGCTGGGGAAGTCCTCAGTGTAGTCCCTTCCCATAAGTGCCCATGAAAGCTTTCAGTCTCACACTATAGATGAAGAAGTATACTCCACAGTGAGAAGGAAACGCTACCTTCCAAGACAATCCATTCCACCTTTGAAGACCATTCCTGGTTAGGAAGTTTTTCCTAACCTGGAGCCTACATTTGCCTCTTTACAATTTCTATTGATTATTCCAAGTTCTGCCCTTCTAGTCCAAGAAAGGGAATAAGCATTAATAAGCACCTATGATGTTCCTGGCACTGTGCTAAGTGTTTAATAAATATTTGATCCTCAACCCTGGGAGGTATTTTTATCCCTACTTTATAGTGGAGGAGGGTGTAGCTAGGCGACACAGTGGATAGAATGCTTGGATACCCCCAGCTGCCCTCCTCATTACCATGTATTCCCTTTATATATTTTATATCTACATGTATTTAGAAAGTGTACATGTTATTCTCCCCCACCAACTTAAGGCCCACAAGATCAGGGACTTCTGTTGTTGCTTTTGGAATCCAAGAATCTCACAGTGTCTGGTATAGAGTAGGTCGGTGATGGCAAGCCTATGACACACATGTCAGCACTGACACACGTAATCATTTTCATTACAGGGAAGTATGGGGCCTCATGCCAAGGATGAAACATTTGCTGTAGTGTAGTGTAGACACTCTGTGCACTATAGATGACAATTCAACCTATATTAATTTAACTATTTTGGTTTATTAAATATAGTTATACATTTTTATTATTTAAACTACAAATATCACAAAATTATGGTTTTTTTCTCAAAGTGGCACACTACCCGAGTTATGCTCAGTTGGTTTTTTTTTGGTGAATTTTGACACACCGAGCTCAAAAGGTTGCCCATCACTGGAGTAGGTACTTAATAAATGCTTTGCTGTTTGATTTGATGCAGAGAGGTGAAATCATTTGCCCCCTAGAGTCATGTTGCCAGAAGAGCTGAAATTCAAACCCTGATTCTCTGACTCCAAATCTCGTGCTTTTTCACTAATTCACACTACCCTGAGCTAAGGCCTAGAATTGGAAGGATTTTGTTTGACATAAGAGGAAAAGGCAGAAATTGTTTGTTCTATGCATTGGAGAAATTGATATGATTTAGAGATGAAAATGGAGGGACCATGAAAGAATGTTAAAGATTATTAAAGACAGATAAAGGTGGAAGACCTCTGAGGTTTGCAAAGGCCAAGTGAGAAGCAGTAAAGTATTACTTTTAGGAGAGAAAGATGCAGGGTGGCTTAGGGGAAAGAGTACTGAATTTGAAGTCTTGGACTAGAGACTAGATCTTGTTTCCATCACTAACTCCCTCTATGACTTTGGGTAACTCATTCACAACTTTAGGCCTCAGTTCCCCAAATTGTAAAATGAAAGAGTTGTACTAGATAAGCCTCTAATGTGCCTTCTGCTCAAAATCTACAGCGAGGTGCCAGTTGGCTCAGATAGAACTCTAGGCTTGGAACCAGGAAAGACCTAAATTTCAATCCAACCTCAGACACTAACTGTGTGACCCTGGGCAAGGCACTTAACCTCTGTCTGCCTCAGCTTCATGTAATAAGTGTCACTTGATTTAAGCTTTGAAAGAGGCCAGAAGTGAGGAGAAAGAAAATTCTAGACATGGAGAACAGCTTGAGCAAAGGTATGACAGTAGGAAATGGAATTTGAGGCGTGAGGATAGTAAGTGGACCAGATTAGCTGGACCCTCTAGAGTGTTGTTGGATTTGTGGGGGGTTTTATTTTTAGCTTACAGACAAAATGCAAATATAAGTGAACACCTGGTGACCCTATATATAATGTGATTTTCTTATATATACATATGTGTAATAAAATTTAACTGATAAATTAAACATACAGTAAGACATTCCCAGCATTAAACATAGCATTAATAAAGTACATTATAATTATTCTACAATACCATAATCTCTCTTGGGGTTTATAGATGAGATGAGTACCTCTGTTTGAGAGCTTGCTGAGCCTTTTTCCAGGCTGCTCATATACCTGGCAACCAACTCTTACCTGTGGTTCCAAGAAGCTGTATTATGCACACCCCAGTGAAACCATTCTAGATGGATGATCTAAACCAGATTGAAGGTAACTGACAGGCACCAAACCTCCTCATGAATTAGGAGGATGTCTACCCCAAGCATGGAAAGACTTTCCCAGTGGAATGAGAAGAGGAGAACAATTCATTCCAATGCCCATGAAGGCAGCTGAAGCAGACATGATGGAACACATTAGAGTTTGATCAGACATTGGAAATGCCAATGTCACCCTCTGCATCCCAGGTCATTCTGACTTTTGTCTTACCACTGGACTTGGTTGATCTTGGAAGAAAGAATGAGGCTGGTGACTTTGTGCAACTCTGCCTTACTTATATCCAATTCATGATCAAGTCAAGACATACCCCATGATGCTATTGGTCTTCTTTAAAAACAAAGGACAAACAACAGCTCTTCCTTCCTCTCTCTCT
>NW_025379991.1:0-1715 GCF_016433145.1 Gracilinanus agilis | reverse complement strand
GATTTTAGGACTTTCTCCAGGTCAGCACTATGGCTAGTCATCCTCCACGAGAAAGCATTTCAAAGCCAATCTAGGTTCCCTAAAGTTTAAGGGAAATGGGAACCTGAGAGCCTAGATCTTTACCACTTAGGTTAACTCTGGGAACACATGTCCAGGCTATAAGCATGCACCATATAGGAAGAACAAATTTACTTACAGGAAACATTCACTGTGAATGGATCACTCCTATTGATACTAATTATGTTCTCGATTTCACACTCAAAGCGTCTTTTGTCTTTCCTTGGCATACTGCTTATAGTGAGTGTCCTGTTATCCGGGGACACCTGTATCTTGTCATCAGCTGGGGGACTTTGGTCTATGAACCACCGGTATGTGTCAACAACACCCGGAGTCTGGCATGTCAATGAGAAATTGTCCTTGTCCTCAACTGGGGCCTCAATGGAGCTGATGATGGTAGGTTTGGATAGTAGCCCTGTGTAGAAAATAGACAGAAAATGATTGTGTTGGTTCTTTCTCTTACATTATAACCAAATAACTGGTTTGGAAGTAGCCTCTCTAAGACCTTGGCAAGGCTGGAGACCAGAGACCAAGAACCTGTGATTTCAATGGCAAAGACAGCCCTTTCTCTGGTGCAGATCACAACTTCTCCAGGCCTTAGGAAAAGTTCATCTTCTGTTCCTGTGGCTGACAGACATTCACATGGAGCCCAAGCCCCTGGTGCTCCATCATTCTAGGCTGTGGCAAGCTGGTCCAGCAGTGACAGACTTCATTCAACATCTGTGCTTGGATTTGAGGCCTTTCTAGCTTGGAAGCACCAAGACTTTATGTTTCCTTGGCCTGGACTTCAACAAACCAGGATTACTTACTTCCACACCTTGTTGAGGATATTGGTGGAGGCTGAAGAGGATTGATTAGGGACAGGCCACTGGGAGATTGTGCTCAGAAAGGGAAACATTACTTTAAATCTGAAGAGGAAAGAAAATGGAAAGGCAGAGAGTGGGAATAGATCAGTTAGTAGCAAGGTATAAAAAGAAGAGCCTCAGACTGGGAGTCAGGAGAGATCTGGTTCAAGTCTAGAGATTCTGAACCCAAAATAATTGTCTTGTGCCTGGGACTGTGTTTTGCCCCCAGGAGGCTGTTCATACCCTTTTACAGAAGATCCTGGTAGTCCCTTCTTTGGGCTCTCCCCTTTCCATAGGAGTTTCCTACCCTACACAATGAGAATGAGAATGTTGAAAGTGATCTTCAAACTCAGATATGGTCTTATGCTAGGATGCTAAGCCAATGGGGACTAATTTTCCCTGAGCCTTCATGGCTCTCTAAAGGAGAGACTTTTACTTATCTCTAGTTGGCAGGTAAATGCCTTGACACTGAGAGAAGTGTGTGTCCCAGAACAATCTCCGGGCACATCAAGTAGGCTTGCCAGACACTTCCTTCTTGGGTCATCCTGGGCCATCTATTTTTAGATTCATTTCCAAAGTGGAATGAATTAGTTAGAAATATTTCAGCTTCCTTGACCTTTCTCCTTGTTATTTTGGTAGAGCATGTACTCACTCCCTGGGATGCTATCCGGAAGTTTAGGGTGAGGTAGAGTGAGCCTCTCACTCATATCCAGTAAAATCAAGTGGGACTAGCCAGGAAGGTGACAAATCAGAGGTCAGGTAGCCACCTTTTGAAGTGGGGGGAGAATATAAAGAAACAGTGAGCCTGCTCCT
>NW_025379990.1:0-6903 GCF_016433145.1 Gracilinanus agilis | reverse complement strand
GGAAAGAAGGAAGGAGATGGAAGAAAGGAATGAATAAACAAAGGAATGAAGGAGGGAGGGAAGGAAGAAAGGAATATTGGGGGAAAGGAGGGAGGAAAGGAAGGAAGTAGGGAGGGAGGGAAGGAAGAAAGGAGGGAAAGAGGAAGGAAGGAAGGAAGTAGGGAGGGAAGGAAGGAAGGAGGGAAGGAAGTAGGGAGGAAGGAAAGGAGGGAAGAAGGAAGAAATATAAGGGGAAAGAAGGAAGGAGATGGAAGAAAGGAATGAACAAACGAAGGAATAAAGGAGGGAGGGAAGGAAGAAAGAAATATTGGGGGAAAGGAAGGAAAGGAGGGAAGGCAGCTGAGTGAGAAGCCAGGACTAGAGAGCACCCAGACCCTTGGTGTCCTGCCTTCCTTGGGCCCTGGAGGAGGACCTTAGCGCAAGGCAAGAGCCAGAAGGCCATTCCTGTGAGCGCAGAGCAGCAGCCCGCCAGCCCTGGGGAAGGCCAATGACCGGGCATTCTAAGTCCCCCAGATGCGCCATTCCTGGCCAGCTTCTCTCCCTGCACTGGCCAGGCCAGAGGGCAGCATGCCCTGCGCCTTCCTCCTCGTGCTGAGATCGCGCTATGCCCAGCTCACTCCGTGGGAATCGCCTTTTCCCCACATACACAGAGATACCGTTTCTGACTGTTGTTTTCTGGCGTTTGAGAATTCCGACTTTCTCCCTGCCTGGGCAGTCATCCAGCACGGGGTACAGCAGGCAGCCCTTCGGTGAGCCTGGAGACCTGCTTTGCTGAGGATGGTCCAGTCATTCGCGGCTGACCGCCGGGCAGGATTTCTGTCACCGGATACGCCGCTCTCCTGGCTCTGCTCATGGCCCTTTGCTCCTGTCCCCACAAGTCTGTCCAGGCTTTTCTGCATTCCTCCCGTCTGTCACTCTTCTTGGTGCCAGAGCATTCCGTCAGCTTTCCCACTTCTCCATCCATCCTTGTTCCCAGGTCTCTGCCACCCCAGGGAGAGGTGGCTCCCTCCCTCCATCTCTGACGTCTTTGGCGGCCCCTTAAGCCTGCTTCCACATTCCAGAATGGTTGGGTCCATTCACAGCTCCACCAACAGGGTATGAGTGTTCCCATGGGCCCCTCCCCGCAACAGTCCTCATTTCCCTCTTTGGTCAGGTTAGCCAGTGAGCCAGGTGCAAGGGTGTCTCAGGTGTTTTCGTTTGCATCTCCAACCAAGTGCAATCCGGAGTATTTTTTTCCCATGACTGGGGACAGTTTAATGAGAGAATAGCCTGTTCCTGTCCTTGGACTGGCTCATTTTAAGAGGAAAGTCCCTGATGGTCCTCAGCGGTCACCCGCAGGAGTTGAAGGACCCGATGCCGCCAGAGCTGCCCGTGTCCAACCCCAGGCAGGAGAGATGGTCCGAGCTCTGAGGCCATTCCACAGGAGCCAGAGCAGTTCATAGACCCTCGTTACGGCCTTGGACAGGCAACAGAAGAAAGGAGGCGAAGCACTCCCTCCTGACCAGGCCAACAGTGATGCACGAGAGGGAGAGGCCCACAGCAGGGAAGGCCTGCTGTCTGTGCAGCCAGAACCTCGGAGAGGAAATGGTCAGCTGGCGAACGCTGCCTTGTTGTGCTAAGCCTCAGGATCTGAAGAAGGGCAGATGGCTATGCCTGGTCAAGCTCACAGAATCAAAACTGGAAATGATCAGTAGAGGGAAGGCACAGGAATGAAGAGGAATCAGGAAAGGCTTCCTGTAGGAGGCGGCAGTTTAGCTGAGACTTAATCTGAGAGGCAGACATGAGGAGGGAGAGCATTCTGGGGGAAGGATGGCCAGAGGCCACGCCCAGAGAAGGAAGATGGCTTGTCTGGGGCAAAGATAGCAAAAAGGCCAGTACCCCTGGATTAGAGTATGTGAGAGGGTAGGTGGGTGGCTCAGTGGATGGAGAGCCAAGTCTGGAGATGAGAGGGTCCTGGGTCCAAATCTGACCTCCAGACACATCCTAGCTGTGTGACCCTGGACAAGTCACTTCACCCCCACCCCCATTGCCTAGCCCTTACCATTCTTCTGCCTTGGTATTTAGTATTGATTCTAATGGATGATCGTCAGGTTGAAAACAAAATTAGGATTTTATACAATGGGGGAATACTAGAAGCTTTCCAAATAAATACAGGGGTAAAACAAAGCTGTCCCCCGTCACAGGAGCAATATCATAACCCCGTCCCCACTAGCTTTTCCTTAGAACTATTGAGATTTGGCTGGCTTAGGAGACTCACCCTGTGAGTGCAAAGGGGTTCCAAGGAGTGGAAGGGAGGAAATTTAGGCAAGAATAGCAAGAATGAACTCAAGGCATCTTTAGTCCTTGTTCTCGTTCAAATCTCCTTTTGTTAAATGTTAAATTACATACAAGTCTCTCATTCTGTTCTAGCAAACCTGAATACCAGGGCGTGGGGTCCCCTTGCCCCATGGCTACTTGGCAATTCTAGAAATGACAAGAGAAAGAAAGGACAGTGAGACAAGAAAGAGATCAAGGAGGGAAAGAGGAGAGACAGTGAGGGCTTCCCTAGAAAATCCCGGGGAATCCACCCAGAAACTCACGGATGAATTAATGGCTTCGTTTCCTACGTCAGTGACAAAGCTTAGGGAGCAGTCTTAGAAAGGGAAATTCCATTCCAAATAACTTTCAAAGTCTATCCAAAAATGGGAAAGTCCCTACTTGTTCAAAACTATTTGTAGCTGCTCTTTGTGGTGGCAAAGGATTGGACGCTGAGCAGATGGACGTCCATCCCCTGGGGAATGACTGAACAAACTGTGGCCCGTGGCGGCGATGGAGAATACTACTGTGCCGGAAGGAGTGATGAGGGGATGAAAAGTCCACTCGAGCCCTAGCTGATGCAATCGAAGACTCTACCCCGGGAAAGAAGCAGCAGCTTTAAAAGCTGGAGGACTATTTGGCGCTCCAGGCCATTCCAAGAGAACAAAAATGGCAGCACTAGCAAGTTAATTTACCGATTTTCATGCTGCCCTAGTCAAGCTACCAAAGGGATACTTTACCGAGAGAGGATAACAAAATCAGTTCGGAAGAACAGAGTCTAGAATATCAAGGGAAAAAAGGGAGGAATTGCAGTGGGAATAGCACTTCTGGCCCTCAAAGTGTATGAGTAAGCATTAGTCATCAGAGCCCATTTGGTATTGGTTAAGAGAGAGAAAAGGAGATCTCCGGGGCAGACTCGGCAGGGAAGAAGCAGAAATAAGTGGACTGGGAAAACAAATGCAAAGCGTTCAGGAAAAGCCAAGTCCAGCTGGGTGCCCGTCCTCTAGAGGACGGACACCCATCCCCTTCCCACCATAAAGATGAACAGACGGAGGCCAAGAAAGTGTCCTGTCCCCAGGCAGGGCTGCCCTACAGGGAAGCTGGATCAGGAGATGTTCTTACCCCAACAGGGAGAGACCGAAGCGCAGGCCCCAGATGGGCCTCTGCTCAGGCACCCGAAACAGGAGGAGCCTGGCTTTCCTGACAGACAGGCCTCAGCCCCATGCCCTGGTCCCTCCAGGTTTGTCCCCCATTCCTGTCGGTCACCACCCATTGGAAGCCAGCATGGGGGCAGGGCCCCCAGCGTGGAAAAATTCCGGGCCAGCTCTCCTTGCAGAGTGAGGAGTCACTGGCCTCTGAAAACACCCAGGGATGCTCCTTGGTCTGAGAGGAGGCAGGACTCGGGCCAGGAGTGCCCCAGCCTCGGCTCGCTGGGCCCATTAAACACCCCCTCGGGCTCCCTTCCACAGCAGAGCTCCTGCTCCAGGTTCAGAGCCCCAGGAAGGGCTGGGGGCCTCCCCAGACGACTCTCCCCTCCCCGGCGCCCATCTGAGACCATCCTTCCCCTTTGATCATACATGCTCCTCGAGGACCGCATCCCCAGTGGTCAGCTGGAGGAGTCCCTTCCTCAAGGCTCCTTCCTTTCCCTTCACACTTGGGCCAGGCACGTGCAGTTACCTCACTGAAGGGATGGAATTAGGGGACCTAGAAAGGAAGCCGCTGTTGGCATAGAACACTCGTTTTGTCCTTGAGGGCTTAGGGGAGCCCAAAATCACAACTTTATGGATTCACTTCAAACTGAAATTCAGCATTTTCAATTATGAGTGTCTAAGAAGGGTCTGTGGGCTTCCCTGGGTCCACGTCCCAAACAAGGCAGTGAGCCCTGGGCTGTGGAAGGAAAGAGCCAAGGCCGACTCTGGCCCCTTCTTCCTGAGGGTTTGGTCCCTTCTTGGCCCCCCCCCAGCCATGATTCTGGGAGGCTTTGGCTGTGGAGCGATGGCCACTCCTGTTATTGAAATAAAGGATACAAGGAGATATATAGATGTATAGTGATGGTGATGATGTGTATCTGTCTATAGTTTCCTCAGCTGCAGTTGGTGGGAGGAACACCTACTCCTATCACCCTGACTGCTGCTGTAAGATATCCCCTTCTCTCTAACAGGTTTGGTTGAGAACCTGTTAAGGATTCTTTAACAGCTGCCCAAGTAAGGACCCCTGAGAGGTTAGATAGATGGGTAACCTCTCCAGGCCCAACCTGGGGTTAGATGAATTGGTACTGGGCTATTGATCTGCCTTGGATAACATTCAGGATCTGAACTGCATTTGACTCCCTTCCCAAAGGCCGTGATAGAAAGACCACTCAGGAAGGTACTTGTTGAACACTTTTTATCTATAAGTAGGGAAAGGATAACAAGGTCAAGGATTGGGGATTGGAAACCCTATTGATCTATTATCTATTAGACTAATTAACAATCAGGACTGGAGGCTACTGATCTGGTGGAGGCTGGAGATTTCACTCTCCCTTTATCTCTGGCCGGACCTGGCCACAGCCAAGCCAGAGAGTAGGGAAGGCTATTGCTGCAGATGTATTGCTGGTCTTTATTCTCTCAGCTCTCTCACTTCTAGTGTTGGTGATTCACTAGCTCTCACAGTCTATCAGGAAACAGATTCAGGCTTATTCCTACCCTCTTCTTCTTAAAACACCCTTCCCACCCTTCAAACCACTCTTCCAGTCACCTACTGCCCAGATTGACCTGCAGAAGTTGGCAGAGATCTGGATCTCCAGTTCTCAGCCTCTGAGTCCCGAGACCTCTCAGACCAGAGACTTTTCAGTCCAGAGACCTCCCTCCAAATGGCTGTGAGGGGTATATATAGGGTGAGGCCAACCGACGATTGCCTTGGCTCATGGCACCTGGGGACATTCCGAGTCTCTCAACTGCCATCCCTGTCAGTCAAGGTGGCATCCATCTCTTCCCAGATTATTGAATATAACACTCCTTCCTGTAATCCCTTCAGCCTGTGGGTGGGTTCTGAGCCTGGACAAGGTTCCGGCCTCGGTGTTTTGGGGTTCTCTGGCCTCCTCGGTGTCTGCTAGCCCAAGGTCTGCATCTGCTGCTCCTTTGAGTGAGGGGCAGGACCTCCTGGAGGCAGGCTGCCTCCGCTCCAGGTCCCTGTTGCTTGGGGGACTTGGCGACTCCCCTGCTGCTTCTCTGCCTCCATTTCTTCCTGGCAGGTCCATGACCTCAGCCAGCTCCAGCCTCATGAGGGCCTTCACTTGGGGCACCGTGAGCGGCCACCTTGGTTTCTGACAGAGAAGGGGCGGGTGGGAACTGGCCGGGGTCCGTCGTTTGCATTTCTTCTTTGTAAGTCGTGGACTCACTGATGTCCTTGTCTGTGGTGGAGGCTCTCAGTGCCATTTTAGACCAGACATCAGGCTTTACTGGTGAAGCTTAATGCAGATACGGCTCCTCTTTTCGGTTCTTCTTCCAAAGCCTCTGGAGTCCACGGCTCCTCAGCTTGCTCACTCTCCACCCGGAGGGCACAGCAGCTTCGTCCTTGGGCCCCTGGGTCTGTGCCCGGTCACCGGGTCGGGCACAGTCTGGAGGCTCTGGGGGCTTTTCCATTATCAAACAAATGGTTCTCGGTTCTGGTTATTCCCGATTGAAACTCAAAATGGGTCGTGTAAAAATCCTGGGTCCTTGGCAAACGCAATGTGGAAAGAAGCCACTTCTGTGAGCAGAGAATGGCGGCCTGGAGACTGACCAGCACGTCTCCATCAGCTTTGGTGACCTGGGCCAAGTCATCCCTGGGCCCCAGACCCCTTCTTGGTCACTGCATCGGGGCTACAAGGGTCTCGGCCACCTCCTAGTCCCACCCGACAGAGAGCCCTCCAGTTGGGACAGCCCCAGGCAGTGATGTGACCTCTGAGAAGGGAGGACCCTCTGCTCCCAAGGGAGCCCATCCCTCTTGTGGAAAGGGCTACCCCAAGGAGGCTTCTCCTGCCCTCCCCCCCGCCACTGTGCCACCTTTCAGGCACTATGGAAACGCTCACCATCATCCCTCCGCATTGGCTAGTGAGTGCCAAGGCCTCCCCATCCACCTGCCATTTTCCCTCCTTCCTCATTGGAATGAGTCTCCCTTTGGGTCTTCCGAATTTCCTCCTGGGCCGCCTTCCCCAGAACAGCTTTGGTTCTGGGGATCACCCCTCTCCTCCCCTCGAAGCCATCTTTCCCCACTCCCGGGAGGCACGTCCCCTCCCCGGGCAGCCCCCTCCCCTCCTCTCCTTCCACTTAGCAGGAATCGACGGGAGCCCACTTCTTGTTGGCTCCTTCGCCATCTTCTGCTCTGGTTGGCAGAGGGGTCTGTGGCAGGTACTACTACAACCACAGCTGCCATTGGGCCAAGGAGGGGCCCCCCGAAACCCACAAGCAGTGGCTGGGGGTCCTCTGCCCAGGACGTTGGGCTCTCAGATTCGGTGATTTCACAGTTCTATTTGGGGACCTCGTCCTGCTGGCATGGTGCCTGGCACACAGAGGTGTTGGCCAACGGCTCCCCCTCCTCAGTGTGCTCTCTGGCTTCTCCACCCCCCGGCCTGGGCCTCTTGGGTCC
>NW_025379989.1:0-3757 GCF_016433145.1 Gracilinanus agilis | reverse complement strand
TTTCTGGGCATTTTCTTATCTGGATCGAATGTTGCAGGTGTTCTATGAATCCTTTCAATGTCTATATTGCCCTCTTGTTGTAGGACTTCAGGGCAATTTTGCTGGATTATTTCTGTTAGTATGGAGTCCAGATTTCTATTAATTTCTGGTTTTTCTGGAAGACCAATTATTCTCAAATTGTCTCTTCTAGACCGGTTTTCTTGGTCTGTCACTCTCTCATTGAGATATTTCATGTTTCCTTCTATTTTTTCAGTCTTTTGACTTTGTTTTATTTGTTCTTGTTGTCTTGAGAGATCATTAGCTTCTAATTGCTCAATTCTAGCCTTTAGGGATTGGTTTTCGGCTATAATCTTCTTGTTTTCGGCCATAATCTTCTGGTATTCCTTTTCAATCTTGTCATTTCTGTTGTTCAATTTGCTTATCAGTTCATTTGGTTTCTGTGCCTCACTTTCCAATTGCAAGATTCTACCTTTTAAACTGTTATTTTCTTGCCAGATCTCTTCCATTTTCCTCAAAATCTCAGTTTTGAACTCTTCCATAGCTTGTGAGGAGTTTTCCTTCTTTGAGGAGTCTCTGGATGCTTTTTGTTCTCCTCCTCTGTTTGCTCGGTTGTCTGGATTTTCTCTGTGTAAAAGTTGTCGAGTGTGAAAGACTTCTTTTTCTTGTTGTTAATCTTTCTCTTCTGAACTTCCTGAGACTGGGTAGCCATCATTAGCCCAGCAGCTTCTCAGGTTTATCCTCGCGCTTAGGGTCTGTCCGTGGTCTTTTGGCTCCTGAGGTCTGAGTTCTGGTTTTTTCCAAGGTCAAGCCCCCTGGTGGACCCCCTTGCTTGATCCTCTGCAGGAGGTTTCTTTACAAGTCTCAGGGCGCTGCTTCCACAGTCGTATACTCGTCTGCACTGGTTCCCCACTCAGGGTTTCAGAGCCTTAGCTTGCGGCTGTGTCTACCTCCACCCGCACCTCTGCCCGCGTCTGCCCTATGCTCCCGTGCTCTGCGTCCTGCTCCCGCGCTCAGAGTTTGTGTGTTTTCTTTAGCTTTTTGGGGTCCTAAATCTTCCTGCTCTCAGGAACAGGCCCCGGAGCTGCCAATGACTCTATGGGTGCCCCAAACTTGCTCTATTTCTTTTTAGCTGGCTTCGGCGCTATAGGTGTTGTGTGTGGAGGGGGTGGGAGTGGGGTGGTTGCTCAGCCCGCGATTTAGTGAGAGCTGTTTCACCCCTTTATAGCATGGAAATGCCCCGATTCCACGTACCTTCCATGCTGTGCCCTGTTGTGGGGTTCCTCCGTTCGTCTGGACTTGTTTTTATGTCCCCTTGAGGAGTTTTGTGTGTTTTGGTCAGGAGAGGTTAAGAGCTGCTTCTTACTCTACCGCCATCTTAACCCGGAACCCGGAAGCTGAATTCTTAACTTAGGAACAGCATGGATTTTGGAGAGCTAATTTTAAGATAACTATTAATAATTGGAACATTCCCAACAAAAAGTTGATGCCATTTCCCTCAGTTAGATAACTGGAAATCAGAAAATTGACTTTGAGAGGTAATCTGAGTCAATGTTGACAGTTAATTGGAAAACTAGATAACACTTTTTTTTTTGTCTCAGCCCAGTGTTCTGAGGGGTCGCATACTGAGTAGGACTTCATAGCATACATTTTACAAAAACACATGGAGTCAGAGGGCTTTTTTCCCCCTAGAATTGTTTTAATTACAACTCTAACTTTGGGAAAGAAAGAATGTCCTTTGCAAGCACCAGTCCCCTGCTTTTCCTCCACACTCAGAAACTCTAGGTTACATGGGTTAGAGGCAGGGTTCTTTAGGATGATTTAAGTATCCTTTTAAAGATCCCGTGATTTTCTAAAGTGAGAGGATGGAGAGTACTCTCCTCCTCAAAGAGAAATGGGACAATGAATAACAAAGTCTTCCTAGCCACCAAGAGTCCTTCACAGTGCCTTGAGACCATATTCATGAGGAGGAGGAGTATGAAGCATTTAATTCATCCTATGGATGTGGGAGAGGAGAGAACAGGAAAAAGTAGAATCCCTGATACTTCCTGCCATTTATGCTGATATTAATCAGTGACACAAGGAGGACAGCTAAGTGAATTCAATTTCATTCCCCTTTTGGCCAAGCATTGGGAAGAAATATTAGGCTGTGAATCTAATCTAGAGTGGTCACAGCATTTAGTGAATTGGGAGTTCCCCCTAGATCAGTGATGGGCAAACTACGACCCGAGGGCCAGATGTGGCCCCCTGAAATGTTCTATCCAGCCGGCCATGTGAAATTATTCCTAATCTGTTGAATACAGTGAGTAGGATACAATACAATGAAACTTCAAAAGAGTTGCCTTAGAAACAGACTCACAGATGAGCATTTCCTTTCCTTTGCCCCCCTCTTTAAAAAGTTTGCCCATCACTGCCCTAGATGACTACTTGGCAAGGAATGTCCCCAAAACATCAACAATTAATTGGTTTAATTTAAAATATTTTTAGATGTTGGTTTGAATTTCATAAATTGAGTACAATCTTTGCATGAAATTACCTGCTACAGTGATGGAGTTCATAAAAATATCTGCAAAAAATAGAGAATTGTGCATTTGTATAATTAAAAACAAACTATGTATTCCAGATAATACTGGAATTACTAGATTAGTATTGTTAACCTCTTGTTGATCATTTATAGTGACTCTAAAGTTATGTGTTTCAAATAAGAAGCACTAAAACACTGATTCATCTCTAAGACGATCTGCATGTTTCAAGTGGAACTGAAAGCTGAATTGACAGACATATAATAATAAACATATGTTAGTAATAATAAAACACCATCACTTAAAAATTACTTTAATAACATTTCACTTATATAGTGCATCCATGTTTATACAGAACTTCTTCCACATCAACCCTCTGAGATATGAGATAGATGGTACAAATGCCTTCGTTTTATATCAAGGAAACGAAGACTGATCTGAAATTCGGTATTATCCAAATTTTATTTGCATTTGTTCATGGAATACATGGCATTTGATAGATGTGTAACAACATCACCTTCCTAATCATGTTTTGCTCAAAATAATGTTAACATTAGTTTTCATTCTCTAACCATATGCCAAGTTGATGGTGCATTGAGGTGGAACGGAGATGTGCTGAGTGGTAATGATTGGGATTAAAAATTTCCAATGGATAATCCTAGTGTGTGGGTACCAAAAGGTAATATTCTGAGAAAAAGTTTTGTCATTGGGACTGAGAACTAAGAGGGACCTGTATTTCCTTGCTCTATTTAGTGGCTACTTTTCTGACATTTTTTGTTACTTTTTTTTATTAATGCCCTTTGTTCTTTTATCACATTCATTTCTTTTTAAAAAAAAATGTTATCTTTTTATTCCTAATTCAACTAACACTAAATAAAAGAGATATTTTCCATATATGTAATAGAAGAGACAAGAGAATTGTACATGAAAATGCATATCTATTATATGTAATTTACTTTTCTTATGGAATAAGAATCTGCTACAGTATCTAATAAAATATGCAATGAATATATAAATATATATCACATAAATTAAACTTGCAACTTTTGATGCTGTCCTGCTAGTCTGTACTCCTTTCTGGCCTTTTTATTTTCTTCCATGCATTTTTTTAAAAGTACTTTTGACTCTTTTTTTCCTATCTTCCCTGTTTGTTTGTTTGTTTCTTTCCTTCCTTCCTTTCTTCCTTCCTTCCTTCCTTTCTTCCTTCCTTCCTTCCTTCCTTCCTTCCTTCCTTCCTT
>NW_025379988.1:0-1000 GCF_016433145.1 Gracilinanus agilis | reverse complement strand
GTTGTTTCCCTTCTGATTTTGGTTGCATTGTTTTTGTTTGTACAAAATCTTTTTAATTTATTTTATTCAAAATTATTTATTTTACATTTTATAATTTTTTATCTCTTGCTTGGTTTTAAAATGTTCCCTTTCCCATAGATCTGATATGTGTGCTATTCTGTGTTGACTTAATTTACCTATAGTTTTCTTATTTATATTCAAGTAATTCACTCATTCTGAATTTACCTTGGTGTAGGGTGTAAGATGTTGAACTAAACCTAATCTCTCCCATATTATTTTCCAATTTTCCCAGCAGTTTTTGTCAAATAGTGGATTTTTGTGCCAAAAGTTGGGCTCCTTGGGTTAATCAAAGACTGTCTTGCTGACATCACTTACCCCAAGTCTATTCCACTGATCCTCCCTTCTGTCTCTTAGCCAGTACCATATCATTTTTATGACCTCTGCTTTATAGTATAGTTCAATATCTGGTACTGCTAGGCCACCTTCCTTCACATTTTTGTTTCATTATTTCTCTTGATATTCTTGATCTTTTGTTCTTCCAAATGAACTTTGTTATAGTTTTTTTCTAATTCAGTAAAAAGTTTTTTGGTGGTTTGAAAGCTATGGCATTAAATAGGCAAATTAATTTGCTAGAATGGTCATTTTTATTATGTTAGTTCATCCTACCCATGAGCAATCAATGTTTTTCCAATTGTTTAGATCTAGTTTTAATTGTTTGGAAAGTGTTTTGTAGTTGTGTTTGTATAATCCTTTGTTTTGCTAGATAGATTCCTAAGTATATTATATTGTCTAGGGTGATTTTAAATGTTGTTTCTCTTTTTACCTCTTGCTGCTATGATGTGTTGGAAATATATAGAAATGCTGATGATTTATGTACATTTAGTTTGTATCCTGCAACTTTGCTAAAGTTGTTGATTATTTCTACTAGCTTTTTAGTTGATTCTCTAGGATTTTTTTAAGTAGACCATCATATCATCTGCAAAGGGTGATAGCTTAGTCT
>NW_025379987.1:0-4218 GCF_016433145.1 Gracilinanus agilis | reverse complement strand
AGGTGATAATGGGCATCCTTGTTTCACTCCTGATCTTATTGGGAAGGCTTCTAATTTATCCCCATTGCATATAATGCTTGTTGATGGTTTTAGGTATATACTGTTTATTATATTTAGGAAGGGTCCTTCTATTCCTATACTTTTCAATGTTTTCAATAGGAATGGATGCTGTATTTTGTCAAAGGCTTTTTCAGCATCTATTGAGATAATCATGTGATTTTTGTTTGTTAGACTGTTGATATGGTCAATTATGTGGATGGTCTTCCTAATGTTGAACCATCCTTGCATTCCTGGTATAAATCCCACCTGATCATGGTGGATGATCTTCTTAATTACTTGCTGGAGTCTCTTTGCTAATATTCTATTTAAGATTTTTGCATCTATGTTCATTAGGGAGATTGGTCTATAGTTTTCTTTCTTTGTTTTTGGTCTACCTGGCTTTGGGATCAGTACCATATTTGTGTCATAAAAGGAATTTGGTAGGACTCCTTCTTTGCTTATCATATCAAATAATTTGTATAGTATTGGGATTAGTTGCTCTTTGAATGTCTGATAGAATTCACTTGTGAATCCATCAGGTCCTGGTGATTTTTTCTTAGGGAGTTCTTGTGATGGCTTGTTCAATTTCTTTTTCTGATATCGGATTATTTAGGTATTCTATTTCTCCTGCTGTTAATCTAGGCAATTTATATTTTTGTAAATATTCATCCATATCTCCTAAATTGTTATATTTATTGCCACATAATTGGGCAAAATAGTTTTTAATGATTGCCTTAATTTCCCCTTCATTAGAGGTGAGGTCTCCCTTTTCATCTTTAATACTGTCAATTGGGTTTTCTTCTTTCCTTTTCTTTATTAGATTGACCAGTACTTTGTCTATTTTATCTGTTTCTTCAAAATACCAGCTTCTAGTCTTATTTATTAATTCAATAGTTCTTTTACTTTCGATTTTATTAATTTCTCCCTTAATTTTTAGTATTTCTAATTTAGTTTTCATCTGGGGGTTTTTAATTTGCTCGCTTTCTAATATTTTTGAGTTGCATACCCAATTCATTAATCCCTGCCCTCCTTAATTTATTAATATATGCACTCAAGGTTATAAATTTCCCCCTGAGTACTGCCTTGGCTACATCCCACAGAGTTTGGTAGGATGTCTCATCATTGTCATTGTCTTCAATGAAATTGTTGATTGTTTCTATGATTTCTTCTTTGACTAATTGGTTTTGGAGAATCATATTATTTAATTTCTAATTAGTTTTTGATTTGCCTGTCCAGGCGCCCTTACTAATTATTATTTTTATCACATTATGATCTGAGAAGGGTACATTTATTATTTCTGCTCTTTTGCATTTGTTTGCAATATTTCTATGCCCTGTTACATGGTCAGTCTTTGTGAATGTACCATGTGCAGCTGAAAAGAAGGTGTATTCCTTTTGGTCCCTATTTATTTTTCTCCACATATCAATTAAATCTAATTTTTCTAGGACTTCATTCATCTCTCTTACCTCTTTTTTTTGGTTTGATTTATCTAGATCGGAAAGAGGAATATTTAGATCTCCCACTAGTATGATTTTACTATCTATTTCCTTCTTGAGCTCTGCCAGTTTCTCCTTTATGAATTTGGATGCTATGCCACTTGGTGCGTACATATTGAGCAGTGTTATTTCCTAATTGTTTATACTGCCTTTAATAAGGATGTAATTACCTTCCCTGTCTTTTTTAATCATATCTATTTTTACTTTGGCTTTGTCAGAAATCATAATAGCCACTCCTGCCTTCCTTTTCTCATTTGATGCCCAAAAGATTTTGCTCAAGACTTGAACCTTAAACTTGTGTATGTCTACCCGTCTCATATGTGTTTCTTGTAGACAACATATGGTAGGGTTTTGGTTTCTTATCCACTCTGCTATTTGCTTCTGTTTTATGAGCGAGTTCATCCCATTAACATTCAGAGTTATAATTATCAGTTTGCATTTGCTGACATTTTCGTATCCTCCCCTATTTGTACCCCTTCTTCTTAAACTATTTCCTTTTAAGCCAGTGATTTGCTTTAAGCCGCTATCCCTTATCCCCTCCCTTGATTGACTTCCCTTTCTGCCCCTCCCTTGTTATTCTACTCTTTTTGTTTTTAAAGCCTAATGAATTCCCTTCCCCTTCTTTTCCCCTCTCTTTTTTGACCTCCCCACTCCCCTGCTCCCTCTGTTTTATCCCTTCTGACTTTCTCAGTAGGGTTAGATAGAGTTTTTTATCCCAATGGATAGTATAGCTACTCTTCCCTCTCCGGGTTGATTGCACTGAGAGTAAGGTTTAAATATTACCTCTTAATGCTCTCTTCCTCTCCTTCTTATAATAGTATTTGTCCTCTCTCCTTCCCATGCCCTCTTTGTGTGTAATATAATATCCTATTTTTCTTATTTTCTCAAGTTTCTCTTGGTGTCCCATACTATTCACCCCCCTCTTTCCCACCCCTCATGTCATCTTAGACCATTTAGTATTCCACCTTCTCCCTGGAATTATTCTTCTGATTACTATAATAGTGAATATTATAATAGTGAATAGAGTTCACTACAGAGAATTATACATAGCATTTCTCCACATAGGAATACAGATAATTAGATCTTACTGAGGCCCTTAAAAAGGCAAATTTAAAATTTATGAGTTTTCTTTCTTTCCCCTCTGTTTCTTATTTACCTTTTCATGTTTCTCTTGATTTTTGTGGTTGGATATCAAAATTTCCATTTAGCCCTGGTCTTTTCTGTGCAAATACTTGGAAATCTTCAATTTTGTTGAATGCCCATACTTTCCCCTGGAAATATAAAGTCAATTTTGATGGGTAGTTGATCCGTGGTTGAAGGCCCAGCTCTCTTGCCTTTCTGAATATCATATTCCAAGCCTTGCGGTCTTTTATGGTGGAGGCTGCCAGATCCTGTGTGATCCTGATTGGTGCTCCTTGATATTTGAATTGTCTCTTTCTAGCTTCTTGTAAGATTTTTTTCTTTTACTTCGAAGCTCTTGAATTTGGCTATTATATTCCTTGACGTTGTCTTTTCTAGGTCGAGTGTCAAGGGTGATCTATGGATCCTTTCAATGCCTATATTGCCCTCTTGTTGTAGGACTTCAGGGCAATTTTGCTGAATAATTTCTTTTAGTATGGAGTCCAAATTTCTATTAATTTCTCCTTTTTCAGGGAGACCAATGATTCTCAAATTGTCTCTTCTAGACCAGTTTTCTTGGTCTGTCACTTTCTCATTGATATATTTCATGTTTCCTTCTATTTTTTCAGTCTTTTGACTTTCTTTTATTTGTTCTTGCTGTCTTGAGAGATCATTAGCTTCTAATTGCTCAATTCTAGCCTTTAGGGACTGGTTTTCCGCTATAATCTTTTGGTTTTCGGCTATGATCTTTTGGTTTTCCTTTTCAATCTGGTCATTTATGGTGTTCAATTTGCTTATCAGTTCATTTGATTTCTGAGCCTCACTTTCCAATTGCAAAATTCTGCCTTTTAAACTGTTATTTTCTTGCCAGATCTCTTCCATCTTCCTCAAAATCTCAGTTTTGAATTCTTCCACAGCTTGTGACCAGTTTTCATTGTTTTGGGAAGGTTTGGATACTTGTTTGTCCTCCTCTGTTGTCTGGATTTTCTCTGGGTAAAAGTTGTCTAGTGTTCCAGAGTTTTTCTTGATAATCTTTTTCTTCTGGGGTTCTCGGGTTGCCATTGTTAGCCCTGCCCCTTCTCAGCTTTGTCTTCACACTCAGGGTCTGTCTGGGCTTTCTAAGTTCCTGAGGGCTAAGGTCTCCTTGTTCTTGGGGTTGAACCTCCTGGTAGTCCCTGGTCTGCCCCTCTGGCCGAGGCTCCTTCAGCAGTCTCCGGGGCTGCTTCCACAGCCACGTTCCCGTCCCCACTCAAGGTCCAAGCCTGGGCTCAAGATCTTTGTCCGTGCCCAGGACTCTGCCTTCATCCGCGCAGACGCTCGGGAAAGTCCGTGCGTGTTCTTTAGCCACTTGGGGTCCTATGTCTTGCAGCTCCCAGGTACAAGCCCTGGAGCTGCCAGTGACTTACTGGTTGCCCCAAACCTGTTTTCACTCTTGTGCTTTGGCCTTGGCACTGTGCGGGGTTTGGGGGTGGGAGGTGGGGGATTCTTCCTCTCATGTTTAAGAGAGAGCTATTTCACTCCTTTATAGCATGGAAATGCCCTGATTCCAACTACCTTCAATGCT
>NW_025379986.1:0-8147 GCF_016433145.1 Gracilinanus agilis | reverse complement strand
ATATATATATATATATATATATATATGTATACATATATATATATAATGGGATAAGACTTATGTATGATAAGACTTCTCACAATGGAATTAATCCATTATAAAATTATCTCTCTTACTTGTTGGCCATTATTCTTGAAACATTGCTGGGGAAAGTGGATGGGATTGTGAATTGGGGGGGGGGGAGTCCCAACTTCCAATTCAGTTTAGTCACCAACTAACTGAATGACTTCATGCAAGTTATTTTGCCTTCTGGTCCCTGTATATTTCTCTCCCATTGTATAGGTAAAATTGTGTTTGGACTAAATTATTTAAGAGTAACGTCGTTACGAATTGATTAATTCCAAATGATTTTTTAGCAATTTATTTATAAAATAGAGGGAAAGAGTGAAAGTAGAGAAATAAAAAGAGGGCAGAGAAAGAGATCTAGCTTAACAAGCTAGTCTATGTGCTCATAACCTGGCTTACTCCCACAGGGCTCCAGTAAAGGTCATTTAATAAGGGTTTTAGCCAAGAGACTTACTCCAGACGAGAGGCCCCTGTGGAGGCTAGTACTCCCAGGAAAAAGCCAAAGAAGGGAATCAGTGTTTTTCACTCAACCACATGGTACTTCTAAGGAGAAATATAAAGTAGTCCAAGGTCCTCAGCCAGAGTTCCTCCAGGGTCCAGTTCAAGGAAAAAGATCCCTTTGCATAGGAGGTTGTTGTAATTTATAAAGACCATTCCTTTTGTCACTTCCTCTGCCTTCCTCCCATTTTACATGTACCAATTATAACTAATGCTTTGCTCGCCCAGCAGGCAGTCAGTTGATTCTGATTCACCACCCACTATGGCATCCACGGATCACAGGCCTCCCCCACTTGAGGATAAGTGAGGCATGTATACTTGGTAATTAAATCTAGAAAATAGGCAGGGCAGAGTTAATCCCATTTTCATGCCATCTTATGATATTTAGCACTTTTCCTTAAACTATCACTCCCCTAGACATCACCAATTGTTAAACAGTGCTAACAAAATTAAAATGTTACCTATGGGTATAGTAATTTCTAAGCACAGTAAGCAATCATTATTTCTTATATTAAGATATGACCAATTATATATTGGTAAATTTTTAACAAGCATATCTTCAAAAATAAATTGTATAACTCACATGTACACACAGAGAATCAATCAGAACTGGCAAAAGAGTTTACATGTATAAAAAAAGGATGATTTGTTGAGGATTCAATGAGCCCAAATGCCTGGATGACTATGGGGATCATGGGAACCTCTAGAATAATAGGAAGTTTTGGAAATGTTTGGAGTTTGTGAAGAAACATAATAATTTATGTTTGATATGTATATTTTATCTTGTCTATGGCACAACCATTGAGATATTTCCAGTAAGAAGTTGGGGATGTGAAATTGGAAGTTGGGAGGGAAGTTGCTAATAGACAAAGAGATCTAAGAATCATCTGCATAGAAATTATATCTGAATGTATGGAAATTCTGAGATCATGAAATAAAATAGAATATATGGAGAAGAAGAGAGGACCAAGGTCAGAACTTTGGAGTATTTCAATGATCAATGTACATGATATGGATGAAAATATAGCACAAAGAAAGAAGGGGTTGTCAGAAATATAGCAGGAGAGTGAGTAAAATGTCATCTTAAAATCAAAACCAAAACCAACATAAAGAGAAAAATGTCAAGATCGGGAAAGTGGTAAATAGTGCCAAAAGTTATCATGAGGATTTAAAATAATGGTCATTATATTTGTGAAAGAGATCATTGTTAACTTTAGAGATGTTTCAGTTAATGATTGTTGGATGCCAAATTATTTTTGGAGAATTAAAGAAACAGTAAGAGGAAAGGAAATGCAGGAGTCAACTATATATCATCTTTACAAAGAAAATAACCTTGAGAAGGAGAAGAAATATCAGTTGATAGCCAGTGGGGATCAACTGAGTATATTTTAAAGCATTAGAGAAGATATAAGGGTTTTTTAAGTAGCAGAGAAGAAACATCATTAGACAGATAAAGATAGAAGAGTAGTATAAAAGTGGAGGTTATGGGGGGGGGAATGTAAAAAAAAAGATGAGATAGAATTGGGATCAACTGTGCAGATAGACAATCCAGGTTTGATTAGGAAAACACCTTCTCTTCATGTGAGGATGGGGAAAAGAGACAGTAAAGGTGAAAACATTTAGGGAAAAATGTTTTGTATCAGTCACCTCTGGCTAACCTACACTTCTCTGTATTTGTTGTGGGAACAAAAATGCTAAGCTTATTCTCAGAGGTAAAGTTTGTTCCCTAGCTTGCTTATCCTTTACCAAAAAAAGTGAGGTACTTTGTCTAATCATATCTCAGATGCCACAAAACAACAATAATTAGAAGGAATAAAGGACAGTTACAAGATGCCCCTACATCCAGACAATGTAATTGTGCTTGTCTGAGTCCCTGGAGAGCACAGATAATACTGAGTAAGTGTTCTTATCTGTTAGAGCTAAAGTAAACTGAGAAAAATTCAGGGAGACTTAATAAAATATGTTATAGGATGAAAGAGGCAGCATGATGTAATGAAAGGCAAACTGGAAAGGACAATAAACCAATAGATACTGTTCTAATCTCATGTTTGTGCCTTATTAACTATATGTCTTTTGTGGAAATGACTTAATATTAACAGTTGCCATTTAAAAATAAATTATTTTACCATGCTAATTGCATGGTACTGCTACAATCACAATTTAATGCATCCACGCCCAATGCTAATACACAGATTTTGCCCAGTTCTTAAATAAATTCTTCAAGGTCAATCAACCAATAAACATTTAAGAACATTTTATGCATCTGGCACTAATGTCAACTGCTGAGCGTTTAGAGGGAAAAAAGCAAAAGGCATTTCCTGACTTCAAGAAGCTTATAATCTAGTGGGGGAGAAGACAAACAAATATATACAAAGCAAGTTATATACAGAAGAAAAAGAGTTAAAACACTTTCAAGAAGAAGGCTTGGGAAAGATTTCCTGTAGAAGGTGACATTTTAGTTGGAACTTAAAGGAAAACAGAGACGTCAATAGTCAGAGTGGAGAAGGGAGAGTATTCCAAGCATGGGAGGAAGCCAAAAGAAGTGCCCAGAGTTGAGAGTTGGAGTGATAATCTCATTAAATAAAAGACAAATATCAGTGGGTCAGAAAAGTAGGTACTGTACTGGGGAGTAAGATATTAGAAGACCAGAAAGATAAGAAGGAACAACAACATGGAGGACTGGAATGCCAAGCAGAGTATTTAGTAGAGTATTTAGTATTTGTTCATAGAAACAATAGAAAGCTACTGGAATCTTTTTTAGTAGGGGATGGTGTAACATGATCATACCTATGTTTTAAGAAAATCACTTAGTCATTTAATGGAAAATGAATTAGACTAGGGAGATACATATGCAGGCAAATCCACAAGCATATAATCATCTGCAAGTGATGAGAGCTTGCACTTTAGTGGCAGTATTGTCAGAGATGAGAGAATGAGACATATTCTAGGATATTACAAAGGTGAAATAAGCAGACACTCAAACAGCTTGGGTAAGGGTAGGATAATAGATAGTAAGGAATGTTGGATGAATGCTAGGTTGTAAAACTGAAGTATAGGAAGATAGTATAGTTAGAAAGGGAGTAGTTTAGGAGAAAAGATAGTGAGTTCTCTTTTAGACATTTTAATTTAGACATATAAATATCTATAAGAGATGCAAGTTGAGATGTCTAAAAGGCAGTTATATACCTGAGATTAGAGGTTAGAAGAAATTTGTGGAAGAAAAGTTTGACTTTGGGATCAGTATAGAAGTTGTAAGTAAATTTATGGGATCTTATGTGTTAAGTAAATGAAGTATTATAAAGGGAGAAGAGAACCCAGAACATACAGGTGAGGGTATTATCTGGAACAGGATCCAACATAGAAGATTCATCCACTTGGGGCTTTACTCTAGAACTCTTGATATATGATGTTCATTTATATCTGTCTCCATCACTAGTTGATTTCTTTGTCTTTTTAAAATTTCCTTTTCTCCTCCCCCTCCTCTTTTCACTTAAAAAGATTATACATATCTCTACTAGCATTTTTTTTAAAAGTGCTTTTTCACTGTAATAGGTTCTTCTTTGTTCATGACCACTATAAAAAATTCACATTGCCTGTTGGATGATATTCAACTTTATTTCCTTGAAGGCCAGAAGTCATAATGACTCACAGCAACATTATATTAATTAGTTTTATTTTTTGTTGTTGTTTTGTTTTCTTTTGTTTTTAGTGGACTTTCCTTTTCTGGTAGAAAAAAAAAAACAACTAAAACAAAGTAGAGGTTTAGGGTTTAGAATATAGCTTAAACAGTTAAAGCAAAATTGTGGAATGGAATGGAATGGAATGTTAGAAACTTTGAGAATGAATAACTGAGAAAAGTATAAAAAGATTTATATTGACTGAAACAAATTAAGTAAAACCAGGAAATTAATATTTAAATAGAATATAATATTATAAATGAAAAACAAAACAAAAAAGAGAATACTATGTAACTTGGCTCTGGAAAATAATTTTAAATAGTGTGTGTGCTTATAAACACAGGCACACACATCTCATTTCCATCATTGAAGAGGTAGGGGGTATTTGGGGATTAAATACTGCATAAACTTTTAGAAATTTCAGATGAGAAAAGTTTGTTTTGATGAAATTATCTCTCCGTCTTTGTTTTTATTCACTATTACAGAGAATAAATCAATAGATATGAGGAAAGGATGTATGTAAAAGGGAAGATGACATAATAAAAATGATGTTGATAATTACTTATGAAAAATGCATTTTTTAAAATTAGCATTTAAGAAAAGTTGCCTGCACATTTCCAACAGCAAATTTCCTAATCCTGTTCAAAATTTTGCTCACTTCATTGTCTATGTGCACCTTAGTCCAAAGAATATTGATCAGATTGATTTCTTGTCTATACAATTTCATAGTGTAGCCTTCATAATAATGACTCTCTATTCATGTTGTTTTTCATGAATTGATAACATTGCTAAACTTTATTGAGTGATTGAGGATCAGACTTTGAAGATGCTTCAGTTCTTTTAATCTAGTCTTGACAGCCAGCAATTGAAGACTGAGCAGATCTCACAATCTACAGGGAATCTTTTTTTATTATGGTTCTTAAAAGACTGAATTGATATTTAGTAACTTCCTTTCATTTTTCAAGATTAATCATGCTTCCTCACAGAATCTTGGGAATATATATATATATGCACATATATATATATACATATATAACCAATTTTGATAGTGACTTTCATTAATGAACTTGACATTCACTAAAAAGGGTAGTGACAAACATTTGGAAAATATTTTTTTTCACATCTCACTTGAGATTTATAATCAGAGATGATTGAACATCATTTTTCTTTTCACATTTCCCCTGTGTCTTCTGCATATAGATATTGAGAGATAAGCTTAACAAAATAAATGTTATATGTATTCTTATTTTTCAAATTTAATTAATATCTTATTTTCCCAATTATATGTAATAATCTCTATTATAGGTTTTCTGAAATTATAAGACTCATATTACCTCCCTCCTTTTCTCCCCTTTCTTTGAGATGGTAAGCAATTTGGTCTTGGTTATGATATGTGTGATCGTGCAAAACATATTTCCATGTTGCTTATCATGCTGCTTATATTGTGAGAGAATACTCATAAAACCCAAATCCAAAAACAAATAAAATTAAAAAATAGAGTGCTTCAATCTACATTTAGGCTCTATCAGTTCTTTTTCTGGTGGTGAATAAGACTTTTTTAATCAAAAAAGGACTTAATAATAGTCTTGAATCATTGTATTAGTCAGAATACTAAGTGTTTCAAAGATGACCATCATGAATTATTGCTGTCACTGTGTAAAATCTTCCCCTCCTTCTGTTTATTTCACTCTGCATCAGTTTGTACAAGTCTTTCCAGGTTTTTCTGAAATCATTCTGCTGATCATTACTTATAGAGCTATAGTGTTCCATCACAGTCATATATCACAATTTGTTCAGCTATTCCTCGATTTTTGGATATCCCTTCAATTTCTCATTCTTTACCACTACAAAAAAAAAGCTAATGTAAAACTTTTTGTACAAATAGTCCTTTTCTTTTTCGTTTTGATCTCTTTGGAATTTAGACCTAGTCATATTACTGGATTAAATAGTATGTAGGATTTTTTAGCCTTTTGGTCGTATTTCCAAATTGCCCTCTGGAATGATTGAATCAATTCACAATTCTACCAACAATGCATTAGTGTCTCAATTTTGTCCCATTGCCTCCAAAATTTATCATTTTCCTTTGCTGTTGTATTAGTCAATGTGACAGGTATGTGGTAGTACCTGAGAGTTGTTTTAATTTCCATTTTTAAAATCAATAGTGATTTAGAACATTTTTTTCATGTGTGAAAGACCTGCTTTTACCAGACAGGGGTCTTGGGGGCAGGGCATCATTGATGTGGTGGAATGAGCACAGCCAGAGATTCAAATGGTTTTCGAGGCTGTCCTGCTGCCATCTGCTGACTTTTTAATTTATACCTTTTCTTTCTTAAGATTACGTACAAGGTTGGCATGGATATTCCATAGTAAACATGCCTCTTTTCTTGGAGATAGTGAACAAGCCATACACCAACCTTGTTACCAACAATCTTGTTACTAACAACTTTTTCATTCCCCGGGAACTTCCAACATTTTTTAAGGTGTGTTTACTTGTATCCTTGGATATGGTGTGGAGAAAGCAGTCCAAACAGTGGAATGGGATGTACCAGCTTTTGAGGGCAATTTCTCCATTAATCATCCATTATTAACTACCGAATCAGGGATCAGGGATGGGGGAGACTTAAATACTGTTCTGGTCTGTTTTTTGCAGGCATCTAAGTTAAGGTTTTAAAATCTTTAACATTAACTCACAATTTGCCGGTTTGTGATAGGGAGACTTTAAAGGAATTTATGTATCATTACATTTAAGGTGGGGCTTTTCCTAGGAGTTTGTAGGGGGCTTGTAAGGGTTCTAATAATAGCCTATGATGTTCTGTATTTCCCTGTGGCTTAGTGGAGATATTAATAACTAAATAGAGAGTGTGGGTAAGAAAAGAGTCATTTAGGGGGCAGCTGGGTAGCACAATGGATTGAGAGGCAGGCCTAGAGACAGGAGGACCTAGGTTTAAATCTGGCCTTCAACACTTCCCAGCTGTGTGACCCTGGGCAAATCACTTAACCCCCATTGCCTAGCCCTTATCACTTTTCTGCTTTGGAACCAACACAGTATTGATTCCAAGATGGAAGGTAAGATATTTAAAAAAAATGTCATATAGGGAGGCTTAGGTGGGAATCCATCCTCCTGTAAAACTCATTCAAGAGTGACCTTTTCATCTGATGTGAACTTGATGGCCCTTGGCACACATGAATATAGATAGCTTCAATTTCTTCTCAGAACTACTTGCTTATACTATCTGCTTATATACTTTGATGATTTGTCAATTGGGAAATGACATTTGTAAATTTGTCTCACTTTTCAATAGATTTGATAAATGAGGCTTCTATCAGAGAAATGTGTTCTAATTTTACTTCCCTATTCTTACTTTATTGTTTCCTTTTTAATCTTGATTACATTGGTTTTGTTTATACAAAACCTTTTAAACAATTGAAATTATTCATTTTTCATCTTCCACTGTGCATTGCTCACCATCTTATTTCCCCCTTTTGTTTCTGCTAATTCACTCTGTCTGTCCTCACAAGTGTATGCTTCTAACTACTACCTCCTCCAAATTACTCTCCCTTCTATTCCCCCTCCCTTTTCTTCTTACTCTCCTACTTTCCTATAGGTTAAACTAGATTTTTATACCAAATAATATAGATGTTATTCTTTCTTTGATCCAGGGATGATGACAGTAACATTTAAACATTGCATATAATCACTTTCATTCCCTCCTCTATAGTTTTGGGGGGTGAGTTTGTATCTCTTCAGTTGTGATAATTTCTCCCACTTTCCTTTTCCTTTTTCTGTCAGTGTAATCATCTTTTTCACCACTAGATTTTTTGAGGGTATTATGTTATCATAATCAACTTATTATTATACTTTCTGTATATCTATATATATATATCTATATATATATACATATATAT
>NW_025379985.1:0-6413 GCF_016433145.1 Gracilinanus agilis | reverse complement strand
GTAGAATGGATAGAACTCTGGACATGGAGCTGGGAAGGTCTTTGTTCCAATCCTGCCTCAGACACTTACTAGCTGTATGAATATGGACAAGACATTTAACCTCTGCCTGCTTCTCTGTTGACTCACTTTATTTTACATCAAGACAGTAGCAGCACCTTCCTAACAGAGTTGTTGTGACGATCAAGTGAGACAATATTGGTAAAGCACTTAGCACCGTATCTGGCACATGCCAAGCACTTAATAAATGCTTGCTTGTTTTCTTACTTCCTCCAAGATCTTTAGACTTTCAGCCAATACCTGTCTACTATTTCCATCTCTGGGGAAGATGATTCCTGGGAAAAGGATGTTCAGATAGAAGCTTCCCATCCCCAGGGATCCAAACTCTCTATGCTCTCTTCTCTCTGAGCTTCCTATCTTGATGCTTTGCCTGTCCTCCTATTCTGGGTCTGTTTCTTTTTAAAGATTGTGTCCAAAATGTAGGATAAGATATATACCAGCCATGACTCAATCAATCTTCAATCTTTAAATAATAAGACTCAGCTATCTGCCACATCATCATCATCATCATCATCATCATCATCATCATCATAGCTAACATTTAGGTAGCACTTACTATGTGCCAGGCACTATAATTAAGCACTTTACAATTATTATTTCACCTGATCTTCACAACAACCCTGGAAGGTAGATGCTATTATAAGCTTCATTTTATAAATAAGGAAACTGAGATAAATGAAGGTTAGATGACTTGCCCAGGGCTACACAACTGGAGTCTGAGGTTAGATTTGAACTCAGGTTTTCCAGACTCCAGGTCCAGTGCTCTCTATCCACCGTGCCACTCAACACAGTGAGCTAACAGATACCCAGGGTCAAGACACACTTTATAACATATCTGGTAGATAGAAACAAATTAAACTAGGTGGCACGAGTAGTAGGATGCCAGACTTGGAGACGGGAAACTTGCTGGGCAAATCTCTTAACCTTTTCCAATCTCAGTTTCCTTATGTATAAAATGAGAGAGTAAGACTCAATGACTTTTTTTTTAAACCCTTGTACTTTGGTGTATTGTCACATAGGTGGAAGATTGGTAAGGGAGGGTGGGCAACGGGGGTCAAGTGACTTGCCCAGGGTCACACAGCTGGGAAGTGGCTGAGGCCGGGTTTGAACCCAGGACCTCCTGTCTCTAGGCCCGACTCTCACTCCACTGAGCTACCCAGCTGCCCCCCACTGAGCTACCCAGCTGCCCCCTCAATGACTTTTAAGATCCCTTCTAGTCCTAAGCCCACCATCTTAAAATTCCCAAAGATGATATTACAGAAGGGTATTCAGATCTTGAATAGAGAAATATTGCCAAAACAGAAAAAAAGCATCTTTTAACCTTGTTAAGATAAGTAGGCTCCTTCTGGTGATGCTCTATAGACTTCTATCAAACACAAATCTGCCTGGCTATAACTTTCATCTATTGCTCTTATTTCTGCCATCCAGGGTCAAATAATCCTGCTTCCCTATTACTATTCTCCAAATTCTTAGAGGTAGCTATCATTTTCTCCCTAATACTTCTTTTCTCTAGGCTGTTCCTTGTTTCAACAGATCTTGGTATGGTGTGGTTTCTAGTCTTCTCAATATCCTAATCGTCCTTGTCTAGATAGGTTCCTCTTTGTCAATGTCCTCTCCAAAAGGATGACTCATTGATAGAAATAAATGAGGCAAGGGGCAGCTGGTGGTTCAGTGGACAGATTTCCGGGCCAGAGGTCCTGGGTTCAAATATGATCTCAGATGCTTGCTAGCTGTGTGGTAAGTCATTGAACTCCCATTGCCCATCCCTTACCCATCTTCTGCCTTGGAACCAATATATAGTACTGATGCTAAGACAGAAATTAAGGGGGTTTTTCTTCTTAAAAAAAGAAAGAAATGAGGCTATTAACTGTAAGATATGCTGGGATTTGATCAAGATGCTAAACAGTGACATAGTAGAAAAATTTCCCTTTCTTATTAGCTATCAGGATTTGCCCTAATCTGAATGTATGTGATTTCCCACACACAGTAGATTTGTGAGAGGTCAGAACTAGAGATCTTCCTTATTATTTCCTCGGCAGCCCAGTATATCTTCATGGCTTTTCTAGGGTAGAAACAACATTTGTCAGAAGTTGATCCCCTAAATCTAAGCAGATGTATTTAATTTCTCTCAGGGAAACAAAAAAAGACATTAAAAACAAAATCAAGAAACTGATAAATAATCTATTATGTAATAGATTATATAAAGGCTACTTATTATATACAATATATAAATAATAATAAATACATTTTATTTATTTTAATGCATTTATTCTTAAATTAAAAATTGTTGCAATTGAAAGAATATTTTATTTGAATCAGATGATCTGGGTTCAAATCTTGATTCTTATCCCTCTGTATCTATGTGCAAATCACTTGTGTTCCCTTGGCATCCTTATCCTTAAAATAAAGGGATTGGAATCATTGCTAAGTCCCCTATGACAAAAATGGAAAATGCACTCCAAGCTACTCAATAGGATTAAAATGTAATTGGGTAACACTTAACAAATTAAATAAAAATAGAACAGAACATAGATAATGTTGATGTGTGTGGTTCTCTAGGTCAATAATGCAGCCTTCAGGAATTGTTATAGACAATTGAAAGGCCCTTATTTCTATCTAAAGTTGATACTACTGCCTTATAACTCTAACATTACATAACCTGAAATTCACAACGAATGCTCTCCCCTTATTGGCCATAAACACTCCCTCCACATCACTTCAATTACTGGTTTTCTAATAAGAAAGAAAAGAAGTCATGATACTGTTTTTTTAAATTTTAGTTAATGTTTCAATTATTTCAGTAGCTGATGAAGATGAGGTTGGAAATGTATTTTATGACTCATTAGCTTAATTTTATAAAATATAAGATGTATAAAATATAAAATGGATTTAGACTGATCCAAAAATGTCATGCATACAACATATTATTTATTCTATTTCCTGTTGAAAAGAATGGAGGGAATACACAAAAGAAAGACATTTTATAACAGAGGTGAAGAAGAATGTGTATATTAACTTGCTGAGACTTACATTCCTTCTTTTATCCTTTGGTTTAACCTCAAAGTCCAAATCTATGCTATTCCCACAGGTATGAAATATTTTAACCTGTTTCCTTATTGGCATCAAAGGGACCAAAGAGCCAATGAGTGTCTAAGGTCATATTTAAACCCATATCTATGTAATTCCAGGCCCAGAGTTCTGCTCTCCTGGATCACAAGCTGCCTGTCCCATTATTGCTATCACAACCCTATTGGTAACTTAAATGGATATTAAGAAGAAAATGACCAAGTTCATTTGGAAATTATCAGAGAAATGTCCATTTCTAATAGTAGTATAATCTTGGTTAGAATTCCTAGCATGGGAGCATCCCAGGATTATGACCCTAGGCTGATGATCATAAGCAATTAGGATTTCATTCTTCATCTAGAAAACTCTAAAATGAGTCCTCCCTCTGCAGAGCATTTACTGAGAGGTAATTAACTCATGGAGGCGAATATTGCCCACCAAAATAGCACAACTATTAGCTGTCCTCTAGAGATTTGCTGCTTCTTTTTCTATAGTTTGCCCCTTCCCCTATTTCCAGCAACGCCAATGGTATAATTTAGGGGGTAGGGGATAAAATCTAGCTATAACAATGATAATGAACTTACCCATGTCTCCTTGTTGTCCAGTTGTTTTGTGTCCAACTCTTCACAATCCCATTTGGGGTTTTCTTGGCAAAGTTACCATAGTGGCTTGCCATCTCCTTCTCCAACTTATTTTACATATGAGGAAACTGAGGCCATCAGGATTAAGTGGCTTGCCCAGGATTTCAAAGTTAGTAAATGTCTGAGGCCAGATTTGAATGGTACTCTATCCATTGCACCAACTGCTACCCCCATCTCTATCTAGAGCTTTATCATTTCAAAAGCACTTTCAACTTTTTTCATTTAATGGCACACCAAATGCTTTTTAATAATACCTCATCACCTGGAGTGAATGATCTAACCTCTCTGGTCTTCATCCTATAAAATAAAAAATTGGATGGAAATCCCAATAATTCATTCAAGAACAACTCTGGATTGTACTATAATGTCATATGTACCTTTTAAGATATCCATAGAAGGATTGTTGTATCAGAGGGTCATGGCCCTAGGGCTTAAAGGGACACCAGAAATCATCTAACCCAAATTCCTTATTTCACAGACAAAGAAACTGAGGCCTGGAGAGTTTAATTAATTTGCACAAGGGTTGACATAAATAATAAGTCTATAGATATACATATATATTTTTACATACATGTATATTTTGTGTGTATATATACACACAATTGTAAGGGATAAAAATTAAAGGTTGGACTAAGTATTTGAGAAATGTGGTCGCCAGAAATTATTACTCAAGTCAGAATGACTTTTTATGGTAGTTTATTTACAAAAGGAGTGAAAAGGAGTGAAAGAAAGGAAATCAGAGAGAGAGAGTAGATAATTACTCGGCCCAGTCCAAACCAGGCAGGGCTTCAGAGACTCCAGCAAAGGGGGCCCAGAGGTAAATTAAACAAGGGTTTTAGCCACGAGGCCTCCTCCAAGACAAGGGGCCTCTCCAGAGGCTAGTACCTCTCAGAAAAAGCCAGGAAAGGAACCATAGATCATGGAACCATAGATTACATCTAGAAGTAATCTCAGAGATTAGTCTAGTTCAACTCCATTATACACATGAATAAACTGAGGCTTGGGGGAGAAGGGACAGGAACATTTATGCTGAGCACTTGACAAATATCATTTATCCAATCCTCACAACAATCCTGTGAGAGAGGTGCTGTTATTGTCCCCATTTTACACTTGAGGAAAGACAGAGATTTAAGTGACTTGTCATGAGTCACATAGCTAGTAAGTGTCCAAGGCCAAAGTTGAAGCCAAGTCTTTCTGACTGCAGGTCCAGTGCGCTGTCTATTCTTGCTACTTAGCTATGGCAATATCTTCCTCTTCAACTTCTGCAACTTCCAATATTATGCTGGGAAGTTTAGGGGAGTGGAAAGAAGGTGGAAGGCAGCTACACCTGCAGGAAGAAAAATATGGCATTTCCAAAACATAATGAGAACTCTTGGTTCCTATGCATTTCTCCAACTGAGTGGTTTCCAAGAGGATATTTCGAAGCAGGGCAAATGAGTCCCTCTCTGGTTTAGCTCTCCAAAGCAAAGGCAAGGATGCAAGGTTATTTCTAAATGGTTCAGCTGCTCTGATAGCCTAGTCTCATCCTCCCAAGGTCCCAGGTAGTTGGCTGCTTGCCTTCTCCTATTCCTGTGAGGGTCATGGTAGTTTATCTGAAAAGGAAGGAAGGATCTCATGGTAAAACATTGATTTGCAGCAGGTGCAGCTTAGATTCGACTCCCGCATTTCCCTTAGAAGTCATCATTTTGGATTCCCTTTTGCCCTTTTGAGCAAGTGGGCCCTTCCTCATTAAGTCCTCAGCCTAAGGAAAGGAAATGGTGGTGGATCTTATCTGAGTTGGCTTCCCTGCATTGTAACTGTCAACCGCTATAGGAGCACGATTTCCTCTTTACCTTGGAGAGCCGTAGTGGAGACGGTTAGCTTGGTTTAGTGGCCTTTCATCGTCAACTTCTGTGAAATCACCTTTTTCTTCACTGCAACAGGTGCCTCTTCTTTTCGAGGAGAAGCTTTCTAATGGTTTTTAACATTCAAGTCCTACTTCATTACATCCTCTAAACCTCTAGCAGTCAGGAACTCCCTCTCCTTTAGTGTCGATGTGGGTTTGGGTGGAGTGCCTTGCACGTTCTGTGTTCCCATGTTCCCCATTAGAGCAGCCCTCTTAAGAAATGGGCAAAAAGTCAAATGTGGCTGCATATGTAATCCTGACTATCAGGGAGACAGGCTGGTAGATCTCTTGAGCTCGATGCTTATGAGCTGCAAGCAGGCTAAGCCAATTGCATTCTCTTGGTGAATTTGACCTTAATTTGTTGATCCCCTGGAAGCATCTGACAGGGGACTCCTGGGTTACTTAAAAGCAGGTTAATATGCTTGTCAATAGTAGGGTCAGCCCATAAATGACCCCTGCAATTCCAGCAGGTGAGATGGAGAGGAATGAGGGAATAAACATTTATATTGTGCCTACTTTGGGCCGAGCACTATGTAAATATTGTCTCATTTCATCCTCATAACAATATTGTGGGGTAGATGCCGTTACTATCCCTATTTTACAGTTGAGGAAGCTAAGGCAAAAAGAGTTTAAGTGACTTGTCTAGGATCACACAGCTAGTAAGTGTCTGGGGCCAAATTTGAATTTAGGTTTTTAGGAAGATCTCTTTTGAATCTACCACCTAATGAGAAGGAAAGAAGGAAGAAAAGGAGGAAGGAAGGGAG